>NW_027461329.1:0-47991 GCF_030463565.1 Pelecanus crispus
TTCCTTTCAATGGCTAAACATGGGCCTGCTGGTGGTGGGAGGCAGTGAAGGAAGGCCTCCTTTTGCATTGTTTGCGTGTGCAGCTCCTGCTTTGCCTATGAAAGTGCCTTTCTCTCGAGCCATGTGTTGTCTCACTTTGACCTTTCCTGGGCTCACTCTGGGGGCGGGGCGTGTGGGTGTGTTTGGGCTCACTCTGGGAGCGGGGGGGGGGGGGGGGGGCGGGCATGTCTGTGTGTTTGGGCTCACTCTGGGGGCGGGGGAGGGGGGTGAGGGTGTGTGTGTGTGAGCGCGGGCACGCCCAAAGGGCAGGCTCGCAGTGGAGGGAGCGTGGGGCTGCGTGAGCCCGCAGGTAAGTTCTGCCGGGAAGGTAGGGACGGTGCTGCTTGTCTGGTGGAACTTGGCCCTCGGGAGGCCGGATTTCCACTGCAAGGGCAGTGCTGCAGAGCTTGCGAGAGGGGAGACGCAGAGGAAGGTGAAGGGGCCGGGCGTGGCTGGGAGGTGGATTGTGATGCCGTTTCCACGGCAGCGAGGCGAGTGCCTTGCGGCAGTCGTCGGGCAGACACTGTGACGTCATCAAGTGCCTCACCGAGTCCAAAGCGGGCCCGGCTGAGAGCTGAGGCGGCGGGAAGGGCTAGCAGAGGCCGGCGAAGCCAAGACAGTCGGGCTGCCGCTTGTGAGGTCATGGCACGAGAGCAACGGGATTGGCCAGGAGCAGGCAGGTGTCATGAGGTCATGGAGGAGAGCAGCTGGGAAGGCTGCAGAGAAGACGAGTGCCTGCGGACGAGAGCCGAGGGAAGCGGGGGGATGTTCAGAGTGACGGCGTTTCTCTTCCGCAGGAGCCGTTAGGAGGGCTGAAGCCCTGCTTTCCTTTTCAATGGCTAAACATGGGCCTGCTGGTGGTGGGAGGCGGTGAAGGAAGGCCTCCTTTTGCATTGTTTGCGTGTGCAGCTCCTGCTTTGCCTATGAAAGTGCCTTTCTCTCGAGCCATGTGTATGTCTCACTTTGACCTTTCCTGGGCTCACTCTGGGGGCGGGGGGGTGCGGGGCGTGTCTGTGTGTTTGGGCTCACTCTGGGGGCGGGGTGTGTGTGTGTGTGTGTCAGCACGGGCACGCCCAAAGGGCAGGCTCACAGTGGAGGGAGCGTGGGGGCTGCGTGAGCCCGCAGGTAAGTTCTGCCGGGAAGGTAGGGACGGTGCTGCTTGTCTGGTGGAACTTGGCCCTCGGGAGGCCGGATTTCCACTCCAAGGGCAGTGCTGCAGAGCTTGCGAGAGGGGAGACGCAGAGGAAGGTGAAGGGGCCGGGCGTGGCTGGGAGGTGGATTGTGATGCCGTTTCCACGGCAGCGAGGCGGAGTGCCTTGCGGCAGTCGTCGGGCAGACACTGTGACGTCATCAAGTGCCTCACCGAGTCCAAAGCGGCCCGGCTGAGAGCTGAGGCGGCGGGAAGGGCTAGCAGAGGCCGGCGAAGCCAAGACAGTCGGGCTGCCGCTTGTGAGGTCATGGCACGAGAGCAACGGGATTGGCCAGGAGCAGGCAGGTGTCATGAGGTCATGGAGGAGAGCAGCTGGGAAGGCTGCAGAGAAGACGAGTGCCTGCGGACGAGAGCCGAGGGAAGCGGGGATGTTCAGAGTGACGGCGTTTCTCTTCGCAGGAGCCGTTAGGAGGGCTGAAGCCCTGCTTTCCTTTCAATGGCTAAACATGGGCCTGCTGGTGGTGGAGGCAGTGAAGGAAGGCCTCCTTTGCATTGTTTGCGTGTGCAGCTCCTGCTTTGCCTATGAAAGTGCCTTTCTCTCGAGCCATGTGTTGTCTCACTTTGACCTTTCCTGGGCTCACTCTGGGGGCGGGGGCGTCGGTGGGTGTGTTTGGGCTCACTCTGGGGGCGGGGGAGGGGGGGTGGGGGTGTGTGTGTGTGTCTGAGCGCGGGCACGCCCAAAGGGCAGGCTCAGCAGTGGAGGGAGCGTGGGGCTGCGTGAGCCCGCAGGTAAGTTCTGCCGGGAAGGTAGGGACGGTGCTGCTTGTCTGGTGGAACTTGGCCCTCGGGAGGCCGGATTTCCACTCCAAGGGCAGTGCTGCAGAGCTTGCGAGAGGGGAGATGCAGAGGAAGGTGAAGGGGCCAGGCGTGGCTGGGAGGTGGATTGTGATGCCGTTTCCAACGGCAGCGAGGCGAGTGCCTTGCGGCAGTCGTCGGGCAGACACTGTGACGTCATCAAGTGCCTCACCGAGTCCAAAGCGGCCCGGCCGAGAGCTCGGGCGGCGGGAAGGGCTAGCAGAGGCCGGCGAAGCCAAGACAGTCGGGCTGCCGCTTGTGAGGTCATGGCACGAGAGCAACGGGATTGGCCAGGAGCAGGCAGGTGTCATGAGGTCATGGAGGAGAGCAGCTGGGAAGGCTGCAGAGAAGACGAGTGCCTGCGGACGAGAGCCGAGGGAAGCGGGGATGTTCAGAGTGACGGCGTTTCTCTTCCGCAGGAGCCGTTAGGAGGGCTGAAGCCCTGCTTTCCTTCAATGGCTAAACATGGGCCTGCTGGTGGTGGGAGGCGGTGAAGGAAGGCCTCCTTTTGCATTGTTTGCGTGTGCAGCTCCTGCTTTGCCTATGAAAGTGCCTTTCTCTCGAGCCATGTGTTGTCTCACTTTGACCTTTCCTGGGCTCACTCTGGGGGCGGGGGGGGGTGCGGGGGCGTGTCTGTGTGTTTGGGCTCACTCTGGGGGCGGGGTGTGTGTGTGTGTGTGTGAGCACGGGCACGCCCAAAGGGCAGGCTCACAGTGGAGGGAGCGTGGGGCTGCGTGAGCCCGCAGGTAAGTTCTGCCGGGAAGGTAGGGACGGTGCTGCTTGGCTGGTGGAACTTGGCCCTCGGGAGGCCGGATTTCCACTCCAAGGGCAGTGCTGCAGAGCTTGCGAGAGGGGAGACGCAGAGGAAGGTGAAGGGGCCGGGCGTGGCTGGCAGGTGGATTGTGATGCCGTTTCCACGGCAGCGAGGCGAGTGCCTTTGCGGCAGTCGTCGGGCAGACACTGTGACGTCATCAAGTGCCTCACCGAGTCCAAAGCGGCCCCGGCTGAGAGCTGAGGCGGCGGGAGGGGCTAGCAGAGGCCGGCGAAGCCAAGACAGTCGGGCTGCCGCTTGTGAGGTCATGGCACGAGAGCAACGGGATTGGCCAGGAGCAGGCAGGTGTCATGAGGTCATGGAGGAGAGCAGCTGGGAAGGCTGCAGAGAAGACGAGTGCCTGCGGACGAGAGCCGAGGGAAGCGGGGATGTTCAGAGTGACGGCGTTTCTCTTCCGCAGGAGCCGTTAGGAGGGCTGAAGCCCTGCTTCCTTTCAATGGCTAAACATGGGCCTGCTGGTGGTGGGAGGCAGTGAAGGAAGGCCTCCTTTTGCATTGTTTGCGTGTGCAGCTCCCTGCTTTGCCTATGAAAGTGCCTTTCTCTCGAGCCATGTGTTGTCTCACTTTGACCTTTCCTGGGCTCACTCTGGGGGCGGGGCGTGTGGGTGTGTTTGGGCTCACTCTGGGAGCGGGGGGGGGGGGGGGGGGGCGGGGCATGTCTGTGTGTTTGGGCTCACTCTGGGGGCGGTGGAGGGGGGGTGGGGTGTGTGTGTGTGAGCGCGGGCACGCCCAAAGGGCAGGCTCGCAGTGGAGGGAGCGTGGGGCTGCGTGAGCCCGCAGGTAAGTTCTGCCGGAAGGTAGGGACGGTGCTGCTTGTCTGGTGGAACTTGGCCCTCGGGAGGCCGGGATTTTCCACTGCAAGGGGCAGTGCTGCAGAGCTTGCGAGAGGGGAGACGCAGAGGAAGGTGAAGGGGCCGGGCGTGGCTGGGAGGTGGATTGTGATGCCGTTTCCACGGCAGCGAGGCGAGTGCCTTGCGGCAGTCGTCGGGGCAGACACTGTGACGTCATCAAGTGCCTCACCGAGTCCAAAGCGGCCCGGCCGAGAGCTGAGGCGGCGGGGAAGGGCTAGCAGAGGCCGGCGAAGCCAAGACAGTCGGGCTGCCGCTTGTGAGGTCATGGCACGAGAGCAACGGATTGGCCAGGAGCAGGCAGGTGTCATGAGGTCATGGAGGAGAGCAGCTGGGAAGGGCTGCAGAGAAGACGAGTGCCTGCGGACGAGAGCCGAGGGAAGCGGGGATGTTCAGAGTGACGGCGTTTCTCTTCCGCAGGAGCCGTTAGGAGGGCTGAAGCCCTGCTTTCCTTTCAATGGCTAAACATGGGCCTGCTGGTGGTGGGAGGCAGTGAAGGAAGGCCTCCTTTTGCATTGTTTGCGTGTGCAGCTCCTGCTTTGCCTATGAAAGTGCCTTTCTCTCGAGCCATGTGTTGTCTCACTTTGACCTTTCCTGGGGCTCACTCTGGGGGGGCGGGGGGGGGTGCGGGGCGTGTTCTGTGTGTTTGGGCTCACTCTGGGGGGCGGGGTGGGTGTGTGTGTGTGTGTGAGCACGGGCACCGCCCAAAGGGCAGGCTCACAGTGGAGGGAGCGTTGGGGCTGCGTGAGCCCGCAGGTAAGTTCTGCCGGGAAGGTAGGGACGGTGCTGCTTGTCTGGTGGAACTTGGCCCTCGGGAGGCCGGATTTCCACTCCAAGGGCAGTGCTGCAGAGCTTGCGAGAGGGGAGACGCAGAGGAAGGTGAAGGGGCCGGGCGTGGCTGGGCAGGTGGATTGTGATGCCGTTTCCACGGCAGCGAGGCGAGTGCCTTGCGGCAGTCGTCGGGCAGACACTGTGACGTCATCAAGTGCCTCACCGAGTCCAAAGCGGCCCGGCTGAGAGCTGAGGCGGCGGGAAGGGCTAGCAGAGGCCGGCGAAGCCAAGACAGTCGGGCTGCCGCTTGTGAGGTCATGGCACGAGAGCAACGGGATTGGCCAGGAGCAGGCAGGTGTCATGAGGTCATGGAGGGAGAGCAGCTGGGAAGGCTGCAGAGAAGACGAGTGCCTGCGGACGAGAGCCGAGGGAAGCGGGGGATGTTCAGAGTGACGGCGTTTCTCTTCCGCAGGAGCCGTTAGGAGGGCTGAAGCCCTGCTTTCCTTTCAATGGCTAAACATGGGCCTGCTGGTGGTGGGAGGCAGTGAAGGAAGGCCTCCTTTTGCATTGTTGCGTGTGCAGCTCCTGCTTTGCCTATGAAAGTGCCTTTCTCTCGAGCCATGTGTTGTCTCACTTTGACCTTTCCTGGGCTCACTCTGGGGGCGGGGCGTGTGGGTGTGTTTGGGCTCACTCTGGGAGCGGGGGGGGGGGGGGGGGGGGCGGGGCATGTCTGTGTGTTTGGGCTCACTCTGGGGGCGGGCGGGGGAGGGGGGGTGGGGTGTGTGTGTGTGTGAGCGCGGGCACGCCCAAAGGGCAGGCTCGCAGTGGAGGGAGCGTGGGGCTGCGTGAGCCCGCAGGTAAGTTCTGCCGGGAAGGTAGGGACGGTGCTGCTTGTCTGGTGGAACTTGGCCCTCGGGAGGCCGGATTTCCACTGCAAGGGCAGTGCTGCAGAGCTTGCGAGAGGGGAGACGCAGAGGAAGGTGAAGGGGCCGGGCGTGGCTGGGAGGTGGATTGTGATGCCGTTTCCACGGCAGCGAGGCGAGTGCCTTGCGGCAGTCGTCGGGCAGACACTGTGACGTCATCAAGTGCCTCACCGAGTCCAAAGCGGCCCGGCTGAGAGCTGAGGCGGCGGGAAGGGCTAGCAGAGGCCGGCGAAGCCAAGACAGTCGGGCTGCCGCTTGTGAGGTCATGGCACGAGAGCAACGGGATTGGCCAGGAGCAGGCAGGTGTCATGAGGTCATGGAGGAGAGCAGCTGGGAAGGCTGCAGAGAAGACGAGTGCCTGCGGACGAGAGCCGAGGGAAGCGGGGATGTTCAGAGTGACGGCGTTTCTCTTCCGCAGGAGCCGTTAGGGAGGGCTGAAGCCCTGCTTTCCTTTCAATGGCTAAACATGGGCCTGCTGGTGGTGGGAGGCAGTGAAGGAAGGCCTCCTTTTGCATTGTTTGCGTGTGCAGCTCCTGCTTTGCCTATGAAAGTGCCTTTCTCTCGAGCCATGTGTTGTCTCACTTTGACCTTTCCTGGGCTCACTCTGGGGGCGGGGCGTGTGGGTGTGTTTGGGCTCACTCTGGGAGCGGGGGGGGGGGTGGGGGGGGCGGGGCATGTCTGTGTGTTTGGGCTCACTCTGGGGGGCGGGGGAGGGGGGGGTGGGGTGTGTGTGTGTGAGCGCGGGCACGCCCAAAGGGCAGGCTCGCAGTGGAGGGAGCGTGGGGCTGCGTGAGCCCGCAGGTAAGTTCTGCCGGGAAGGTAGGGACGGTGCTGCTTGTCTGGTGGAACTTGGCCCTCGGGAGGCCGGATTTCCACTGCAAGGGCAGTGCTGCAGAGCTTGCGAGAGGGGAGACGCAGAGGAAGGTGAAGGGGCCGGGCGTGGCTGGGAGGTGGATTGTGATGCCGTTTCCACGGCAGCGAGGCGAGTGCCTTGCGGCAGTCGTCGGGCGGACACTGTGACGTCATCAAGTGCCTCACCGAGTCCAAAGCGGCCCGGCCGAGAGCTGAGGCGGCGGGAAGGGCTAGCAGAGGCCGGCGAAGCCAAGACAGTCGGGCTGCCGCTTGTGAGGTCATGGCACGAGAGCAACGGGATTGGCCAGGAGCAGGCAGGTGTCATGAGGTCATGGAGGAGAGCAGCTGGGAAGGCTGCAGAGAAGACGAGTGCCTGCGGACGAGAGCCGAGGGAAGCGGGGATGTTCAGAGTGACGGCGTTTCTCTTCCGCAGGAGCCGTTAGGAGGGCTGAAGCCCTGCTTTCCTTTCAATGGCTAAACATGGGCCTGCTGGTGGTGGGAGGCAGTGAAGGAAGGCCTCCTTTTGCATTGTTTGCGTGTGCAGCTCCTGCTTTGCCTATGAAAGTGCCTTTCTCTCGAGCCATGTGTTGTCTCACTTTGACCTTTCCTGGGCTCACTCTGGGGGCGGGGCGTGTGGGTGTGTTTGGGCTCACTCTGGGAGCGGGGGGGGGGGGGGGGGGGGGCGGGGCATGTCTGTGTGTTTGGGCTCACTCTGGGGGCGGGGGAGGGGGGGGTGGGGTGTGTGTGTGTGTGTGTGAGCGCGGGCACGCCCAAAGGGCAGGCTCGCAGTGGAGGGAGCGTGGGGCTGCGTGAGCCCGCAGGTAAGTTCTGCCGGGAAGGTAGGGACGGTGCTGCTTGGCTGGTGGAACTTGGCCCTCGGGAGGCCGGATTTCCACTCCAAGGGCAGTGCTGCAGAGCTTGCGAGAGGGGAGACGCAGAGGAAGGTGAAGGGGCCGGGCGTGGCTGGCAGGTGGATTGTGATGCCGTTTCCAGGGCAGCGAGGCGAGTGCCTTGCGGCAGTCGTCGGGCAGACACTGTGACATCATCAAGTGCCTCACCGAGTCCAAAGCGGCCCGGCCGAGAGCTGAGGCGGCGGGAAGGGCTAGCAGAGGCCGGCGAAGCCAAGACAGTCGGGCTGCCGCTTGTGAGGTCATGGCACGAGAGCAACGGGATTGGCCAGGAGCAGGCAGGTGTCATGAGGTCATGGAGGAGAGCAGCTGGGAAGGCTGCAGAGAAGACGAGTGCCTGCGGACGAGAGCCGAGGGAAGCGGGGGATGTTCAGAGTGACGGCGTTTCTCTTCCGCAGGAGCCGTTAGGAGGGCTGAAGCCCTGCTTTCCTTTCAATGGCTAAACATGGGCCTGCTGGTGGTGGGAGGCGGTGAAGGAAGGCCTCCTTTTGCATTGTTTGCGTGTGCAGCTCCTGCTTTGCCTATGAAAGTGCCTTTCTCTCGAGCCATGTGTTGTCTCACTTTGACCTTTCCTGGGCTCACTCTGGGGGGCGGGGGGGGTGCGGGGCGTGTCTGTGTGTTTGGGCTCACTCTGGGGGGCGGGGTGTGTGTGTGTGTGTGTGAGCACGGGCACGCCCAAAGGGCAGGCTCACAGTGGAGGGAGCGTGGGGCTGCGTGAGCCCGCAGGTAAGTTCTGCCGGGAAGGTAGGGACGGTGCTGCTTGTCTGGTGGAACTTGGCCCTCGGGAGGCCGGATTTCCACTCCAAGGGCAGTGCTGCAGAGCTTGCGAGAGGGGAGACGCAGAGGAAGGTGAAGGGGCCGGGCGTGGCTGGCAGGTGGATTGTGATGCCGTTTCCACGGCAGCGAGGCGAGTGCCTTGCGGCAGTCGTCGGGCAGACACTGTGACGTCATCAAGTGCCTCACCGAGTCCAAAGCGGCCCGGCTGAGAGCTGAGGCGGCGGGAAGGGCTAGCAGAGGCCGGCGAAGCCAAGACAGTCGGGCTGCCGCTTGTGAGGTCATGGCACGAGAGCAACGGGATTGGCCAGGAGCAGGCAGGTGTCATGAGGTCATGGAGGAGAGCAGCTGGGAAGGCTGCAGAGAAGACGAGTGCCTGCGGACGAGAGCCGAGGGAAGCGGGGGATGTTCAGAGTGACGGCGTTTCTCTTCCGCAGGAGCCGTTAGGAGGGCTGAAGCCCTGCTTTCCTTTCAATGGCTAAACATGGGCCTGCTGGTGGTGGGAGGCAGTGAAGGAAGGCCTCCTTTTGCATTGTTTGCGTGTGCAGCTCCTGCTTTGCCTATGAAAGTGCCTTTCTCTCGAGCCATGTGTTGTCTCACTTTGACCTTTCCTGGGCTCACTCTGGGGGCGGGGCGTGTGGGTGTGTTTGGGCTCACTCTGGGAGCGGGGGGGGGGGGGGGGGGGGGGCGGGGCATGTCTGTGTGTTTGGGCTCACTCTGGGGGCGGGGGAGGGGGGGTGGGGTGTGTGTGTGTGAGCGCGGGCACGCCCAAAGGGCAGGCTCGCAGTGGAGGGAGCGTGGGGCTGCGTGAGCCCGCAGGTAAGTTCTGCCGGGAAGGTAGGGACGGTGCTGCTTGGCTGGTGGAACTTGGCCCTCGGGAGGCCGGATTTCCACTGCAAGGGCAGTGCTGCAGAGCTTGCGAGAGGGGAGACGCAGAGGAAGGTGAAGGGGCCGGGCGTGGCTGGGAGGTGGATTGTGATGCCGTTTCCACGGCAGCGAGGCGAGTGCCTTGCGGCAGTCGTCGGGCGGACACTGTGACGTCATCAAGTGCCTCACCGAGTCCAAAGCGGCCCGGCCGAGAGCTGAGGCGGCGGGAAGGGCTAGCAGAGGCCGGCGAAGCCAAGACAGTCGGGCTGCCGCTTGTGAGGTCATGGCACGAGAGCAACGGGATTGGCCAGGAGCAGGCAGGTGTCATGAGGTCATGGAGGAGAGCAGCTGGGAAGGCTGCAGAGAAGACGAGTGCCTGCGGACGAGAGCCGAGGGAAGCGGGGATGTTCAGAGTGACGGCGTTTCTCTTCCGCAGGAGCCGTTAGGAGGGCTGAAGCCCTGCTTTCCTTTCAATGGCTAAACATGGGCCTGCTGGTGGTGGGAGGCAGTGAAGGAAGGCCTCCTTTTGCATTGTTTGCGTGTGCAGCTCCTGCTTTGCCTATGAAAGTGCCTTTCTCTCGAGCCATGTGTTGTCTCACTTTGACCTTTCCTGGGCTCACTCTGGGGGCGGGGCGTGTGGGTGTGTTTGGGCTCACTCTGGGAGCGGGGGGGGGGGGGGGGGGGGGCGGGGCGTGTCTGTGTGTTTGGGCTCACTCTGGGGGCGGGGGGAGGGGGGGGTGGGGTGTGTGTGTGTGTGTGTGAGCGCGGGCACGCCCAAAGGGCAGGCTCGCAGTGGAGGGAGCGTGGGGCTGCGTGAGCCCGCAGGTAAGTTCTGCCGGGAAGGTAGGGACGGTGCTGCTTGTCTGGTGGAACTTGGCCCTCGGGAGGCCGGATTTCCACTCCAAGGGCAGTGCTGCAGAGCTTGCGAGAGGGGAGACGCAGAGGAAGGTGAAGGGGCCGGGCGTGGCTGGCAGGTGGATTGTGATGCCGTTTCCAGGGCAGCGAGGCGAGTGCCTTGCGGCAGTCGTCGGGCAGACACTGTGACATCATCAAGTGCCTCACCGAGTCCAAAGCGGCCCGGCCGAGAGCTGAGGCGGCGGGGAAGGGCTAGCAGAGGCCGGCGAAGCCAAGACAGTCGGGCTGCCGCTTGTGAGGTCATGGCACGAGAGCAACGGGATTGGCCAGGAGCAGGCAGGTGTCATGAGGTCATGGAGGAGAGCAGCTGGGAAGGCTGCAGAGAAGACGAGTGCCTGCGGACGAGAGCCGAGGGAAGCGGGGATGTTCAGAGTGACGGCGTTTCTCTTCCGCAGGAGCCGTTAGGAGGGCTGAAGCCCTGCTTTCCTTTCAATGGCTAAACATGGGCCTGCTGGTGGTGGGAGGCGGTGAAGGAAGGCCTCCTTTTGCATTGTTTGCGTGTGCAGCTCCTGCTTTGCCTATGAAAGTGCCTTTCTCTCGAGCCATGTGTTGTCTCACTTTGACCTTTCCTGGGCTCACTCTGGGGGCGGGGGGGGTGCGGGGCGTGTCTGTGCGTTTGGGCTCACTCTGGGGGCGGGGTGTGTGTGTGTGTGTGTGAGCACGGGCACGCCCAAAGGGCAGGCTCACAGTGGAGGGAGCGTGGGGCTGCGTGAGCCCGCAGGTAAGTTCTGCCGGGAAGGTAGGGACGGTGCTGCTTGGCTGGTGGAACTTGGCCCTCGGGAGGCCGGATTTCCACTCCAAGGGCAGTGCTGCAGAGCTTGCGAGAGGGGAGACGCAGAGGAAGGTGAAGGGGCCGGGCGTGGCTGGCAGGTGGATTGTGATGCCGTTTCCACGGCAGCGAGGCGAGTGCCTTGCGGCAGTCGTCGGGCAGACACTGTGACGTCATCAAGTGCCTCACCGAGTCCAAAGCGGCCCGGCCGAGAGCTCGGGCGGCGGGAAGGGCTAGCAGAGGCCGGCGAAGCCAAGACAGTCGGGCTGCCGCTTGTGAGGTCATGGCACGAGAGCAACGGGATTGGCCAGGAGCAGGCAGGTGTCATGAGGTCATGGAGGAGAGCAGCTGGGAAGGCTGCAGAGAAGACGAGTGCCTGCGGACGAGAGCCGAGGGAAGCGGGGATGTTCAGAGTGACGGCGTTTCTCTTCCGCAGGAGCCGTTAGGAGGGCTGAAGCCCTGCTTTCCTTTCAATGGCTAAACATGGGCCTGCTGGTGGTGGGAGGCGGTGAAGGAAGGCCTCCTTTTGCATTGTTTGCGTGTGCAGCTCCTGCTTTGCCTATGAAAGTGCCTTTCTCTCGAGCCATGTGTTGTCTCACTTTGACCTTTCCTGGGCTCACTCTGGGGGCGGGGGGGGTGCGGGGCGTGTCTGTGCGTTTGGGCTCACTCTGGGGGCGGGGTGTGTGTGTGTGTGTGTGAGCACGGGCACGCCCAAAGGGCAGGCTCACAGTGGAGGGAGCGTGGGGCTGCGTGAGCCCGCAGGTAAGTTCTGCCGGGAAGGTAGGGACGGTGCTGCTTGGCTGGTGGAACTTGGCCCTCGGGAGGCCGGATTTCCACTCCAAGGGCAGTGCTGCAGAGCTTGCGAGAGGGGAGACGCAGAGGAAGGTGAAGGGGCCGGGCGTGGCTGGCAGGTGGATTGTGATGCCGTTTCCACGGCAGCGAGGCGAGTGCCTTGCGGCAGTCGTCGGGCAGACACTGTGACGTCATCAAGTGCCTCACCGAGTCCAAAGCGGCCCGGCCGAGAGCTCGGGCGGCGGGAAGGGCTAGCAGAGGCCGGCGAAGCCAAGACAGTCGGGCTGCCGCTTGTGAGGTCATGGCACGAGAGCAACGGGATTGGCCAGGAGCAGGCAGGTGTCATGAGGTCATGGAGGAGAGCAGCTGGGAAGGCTGCAGAGAAGACGAGTGCCTGCGGACGAGAGCCGAGGGAAGCGGGGATGTTCAGAGTGACGGCGTTTCTCTTCCGCAGGAGCCGTTAGGAGGGCTGAAGCCCTGCTTTCCTTTCAATGGCTAAACATGGGCCTGCTGGTGGTGGGAGGCGGTGAAGGAAGGCCTCCTTTTGCATTGTTTGCGTGTGCAGCTCCTGCTTTGCCTATGAAAGTGCCTTTCTCTCGAGCCATGTGTTGTCTCACTTTGACCTTTCCTGGGCTCACTCTGGTGGCGGGGGGGGTGCGGGGCGTGTCTGTGTGTTTGGGCTCACTCTGGGGGCGGGGTGTGTGTGTGTGTGTGTCAGCACGGGCACGCCCAAAGGGCAGGCTCACAGTGGAGGGAGCGTGGGGCTGCGTGAGCCCGCAGGTAAGTTCTGCCGGGAAGGTAGGGACGGTGCTGCTTGTCTGGTGGAACTTGGCCCTCGGGAGGCCGGATTTCCACTCCAAGGGCAGTGCTGCAGAGCTTGCGAGAGGGGAGACGCAGAGGAAGGTGAAGGGGCCGGGCGTGGCTGGGAGGTGGATTGTGATGCCGTTTCCACGGCAGCGAGGCGAGTGCCTTGCGGCAGTCGTCGGGCAGACACTGTGACGTCATCAAGTGCCTCACCGAGTCCAAAGCGGCCCGGCTGAGAGCTGAGGCGGCGGGAAGGGCTAGCAGAGGCCGGCGAAGCCAAGACAGTCGGGCTGCCGCTTGTGAGGTCATGGCACGAGAGCAACGGGATTGGCCAGGAGCAGGCAGGTGTCATGAGGTCATGGAGGAGAGCAGCTGGGAAGGCTGCAGAGAAGACGAGTGCCTGCGGACGAGAGCCGAGGGAAGCGGGGATGTTCAGAGTGACGGCGTTTCTCTTCCGCAGGAGCCGTTAGGAGGGCTGAAGCCCTGCTTTCCTTTCAATGGCTAAACATGGGCCTGCTGGTGGTGGGAGGCAGTGAAGGAAGGCCTCCTTTTGCATTGTTTGCGTGTGCAGCTCCTGCTTTGCCTATGAAAGTGCCTTTCTCTCGAGCCATGTGTTGTCTCACTTTGACCTTTCCTGGGCTCACTCTGGGGGCGGGGCGTGTGGGTGTGTTTGGGCTCACTCTGGGAGCGGGGGGGGGGGGGGGGGGGCGGGGCATGTCTGTGTGTTTGGGCTCAGTCTGGGGGCGGGGGGAGGGGGGGTGGGGTGTGTGTGTGTGAGCGCAGGCACGCCCAAAGGGCAGGCTCGCAGTGGAGGGAGCGTGGGGCTGCGTGAGCCCGCAGGTAAGTTCTGCCGGGAAGGTAGGGACGGTGCTGCTTGTCTGGTGGAACTTGGCCCTCGGGAGGCCGGATTTCCACTGCAAGGGCAGTGCTGCAGAGCTTGCGAGAGGGGAGACGCAGAGGAAGGTGAAGGGGCCGGGCGTGGCTGGGAGGTGGATTGTGATGCCGTTTCCACGGCAGCGAGGCGAGTGCCTTGCGGCAGTCGTCGGGCGGACACTGTGACGTCATCAAGTGCCTCACCGAGTCCAAAGCGGCCCGGCCGAGAGCTGAGGCGGCGGGAAGGGCTAGCAGAGGCCGGCGAAGCCAAGACAGTCGGGCTGCCGCTTGTGAGGTCATGGCACGAGAGCAACGGGATTGGCCAGGAGCAGGCAGGTGTCATGAGGTCATGGAGGAGAGCAGCTGGGAAGGCTGCAGAGAAGACGAGTGCCTGCGGACGAGAGCCGAGGGAAGCGGGGATGTTCAGAGTGACGGCGTTTCTCTTCCGCAGGAGCCGTTAGGAGGGCTGAAGCCCTGCTTTCCTTTCAATGGCTAAACATGGGCCTGCTGGTGGTGGGAGGCAGTGAAGGAAGGCCTCCTTTTGCATTGTTTGCGTGTGCAGCTCCTGCTTTGCCTATGAAAGTGCCTTTCTCTCGAGCCATGTGTTGTCTCACTTTGACCTTTCCTGGGCTCACTCTGGGGGCGGGGCGTGTGGGTGTGTTTGGGCTCACTCTGGGAGCGGGGGGGGGGGGGGGGGGGGCGGGGCATGTCTGTGTGTTTGGGCTCACTCTGGGGGCGGGGGAGGGGGGGGTGGGGTGTGTGTGTGTGTGTGTGAGCGCGGGCACGCCCAAAGGGCAGGCTCGCAGTGGAGGGAGCGTGGGGCTGCGTGAGCCCGCAGGTAAGTTCTGCCGGGAAGGTAGGGACGGTGCTGCTTGTCTGGTGGAACTTGGCCCTCGGGAGGCCGGATTTCCACTCCAAGGGCAGTGCTGCAGAGCTTGCGAGAGGGGAGACGCAGAGGAAGGTGAAGGGGCGGGCGTGGCTGGCAGGTGGATTGTGATGCCGTTTCCAGGGCAGCGAGGCGAGTGCCTTGCGGCAGTCGTCGGGCAGACACTGTGACATCATCAAGTGCCTCACCGAGTCCAAAGCGGCCCGGCCGAGAGCTGAGGCGGCGGGAAGGGCTAGCAGAGGCCGGCGAAGCCAAGACAGTCGGGCTGCCGCTTGTGAGGTCATGGCACGAGAGCAACGGGATTGGCCAGGAGCAGGCAGGTGTCATGAGGTCATGGAGGAGAGCAGCTGGGAAGGCTGCAGAGAAGACGAGTGCCTGCGGACGAGAGCCGAGGGAAGCGGGGATGTTCAGAGTGACGGCGTTTCTCTTCCGCAGGAGCCGTTAGGAGGGCTGAAGCCCTGCTTTCCTTTCAATGGCTAAACATGGGCCTGCTGGTGGTGGGAGGCGGTGAAGGAAGGCCTCCTTTTGCATTGTTTGCGTGTGCAGCTCCTGCTTTGCCTATGAAAGTGCCTTTCTCTCGAGCCATGTGTTGTCTCACTTTGACCTTTCCTGGGCTCACTCTGGGGGCGGGGGGGTGCGGGGCGTGTCTGTGTGTTTGGGCTCACTCTGGGGGCGGGGTGTGTGTGTGTGTGTGTGAGCACGGGCACGCCCAAAGGGCAGGCTCACAGTGGAGGGAGCGTGGGGCTGCGTGAGCCCGCAGGTAAGTTCTGCCGGGAAGGTAGGGACGGTGCTGCTTGTCTGGTGGAACTTGGCCCTCGGGAGGCCGGATTTCCACTCCAAGGGCAGTGCTGCAGAGCTTGCGAGAGGGGAGACGCAGAGGAAGGTGAAGGGGCCGGGCGTGGCTGGCAGGTGGATTGTGATGCCGTTTCCACGGCAGCGAGGCGAGTGCCTTGCGGCAGTCGTCGGGCAGACACTGTGACGTCATCAAGTGCCTCACCGAGTCCAAAGCGGCCCGGCTGAGAGCTGAGGCGGCGGGAAGGGCTAGCAGAGGCCGGCGAAGCCAAGACAGTCGGGCTGCCGCTTGTGAGGTCATGGCACGAGAGCACCGGGATTGGCCAGGAGCAGGCAGGTGTCATGAGGTCATGGAGGAGAGCAGCTGGGAAGGCTGCAGAGAAGACGAGTGCCTGCGGACGAGAGCCGAGGGAAGCGGGGATGTTCAGAGTGACGGCGTTTCTCTTCCGCAGGAGCCGTTAGGAGGGCTGAAGCCCTGCTTTCCTTTCAATGGCTAAACATGGGCCTGCTGGTGGTGGGAGGCAGTGAAGGAAGGCCTCCTTTTGCATTGTTTGCGTGTGCAGCTCCTGCTTTGCCTATGAAAGTGCCTTTCTCTCGAGCCATGTGTTGTCTCACTTTGACCTTTCCTGGGCTCACTCTGGGGGCGGGGCGTGTGGGTGTGTTTGGGCTCACTCTGGGAGCGGGGGGGGGGGGGGGGGGGGCGGGGCATGTCTGTGTGTTTGGGCTCACTCTGGGGGCGGGGGAGGGGGGGTGGGGTGTGTGTGTGTGAGCGCGGGCACGCCCAAAGGGCAGGCTCGCAGTGGAGGGAGCGTGGGGCTGCGTGAGCCCGCAGGTAAGTTCTGCCGGGAAGGTAGGGACGGTGCTGCTTGTCTGGTGGAACTTGGCCCTCGGGAGGCCGGATTTCCACTGCAAGGGCAGTGCTGCAGAGCTTGCGAGAGGGGAGACGCAGAGGAAGGTGAAGGGGCCGGGCGTGGCTGGGAGGTGGATTGTGATGCCGTTTCCACGGCAGCGAGGCGAGTGCCTTGCGGCAGTCGTCGGGCGGACACTGTGACGTCATCAAGTGCCTCACCGAGTCCAAAGCGGCCCGGCCGAGAGCTGAGGCGGCGGGAAGGGCTAGCAGAGGCCGGCGAAGCCAAGACAGTCGGGCTGCCGCTTGTGAGGTCATGGCACGAGAGCAACGGGATTGGCCAGGAGCAGGCAGGTGTCATGAGGTCATGGAGGAGAGCAGCTGGGAAGGCTGCAGAGAAGACGAGTGCCTGCGGACGAGAGCCGAGGGAAGCGGGGATGTTCAGAGTGACGGCGTTTCTCTTCCGCAGGAGCCGTTAGGAGGGCTGAAGCCCTGCTTTCCTTTCAATGGCTAAACATGGGCCTGCTGGTGGTGGGAGGCAGTGAAGGAAGGCCTCCTTTTGCATTGTTTGCGTGTGCAGCTCCTGCTTTGCCTATGAAAGTGCCTTTCTCTCGAGCCATGTGTTGTCTCACTTTGACCTTTCCTGGGCTCACTCTGGGGGCGGGGCGTGTGGGTGTGTTTGGGCTCACTCTGGGAGCGGGGGGGGGGGGGGGGGGGGCGGGGCGTGTCTGTGTGTTTGGGCTCACTCTGGGGGCGGGGGAGGGGGGGTGGGGTGTGTGTGTGTGTGTGTGAGCGCGGGCACGCCCAAAGGGCAGGCTCGCAGTGGAGGGAGCGTGGGGCTGCGTGAGCCCGCAGGTAAGTTCTGCCGGGAAGGTAGGGACGGTGCTGCTTGTCTGGTGGAACTTGGCCCTCGGGAGGCCGGATTTCCACTCCAAGGGCAGTGCTGCAGAGCTTGCGAGAGGGGAGACGCAGAGGAAGGTGAAGGGGCCGGGCGTGGCTGGCAGGTGGATTGTGATGCCGTTTCCAGGGCAGCGAGGCGAGTGCCTTGCGGCAGTCGTCGGGCAGACACTGTGACATCATCAAGTGCCTCACCGAGTCCAAAGCGGCCCGGCCGAGAGCTGAGGCGGCGGGAAGGGCTAGCAGAGGCCGGCGAAGCCAAGACAGTCGGGCTGCCGCTTGTGAGGTCATGGCACGAGAGCAACGGGATTGGCCAGGAGCAGGCAGGTGTCATGAGGTCATGGAGGAGAGCAGCTGGGAAGGCTGCAGAGAAGACGAGTGCCTGCGGACGAGAGCCGAGGGAAGCGGGGATGTTCAGAGTGACGGCGTTTCTCTTCCGCAGGAGCCGTTAGGAGGGCTGAAGCCCTGCTTTCCTTTCAATGGCTAAACATGGGCCTGCTGGTGGTGGGAGGCGGTGAAGGAAGGCCTCCTTTTGCATTGTTTGCGTGTGCAGCTCCTGCTTTGCCTATGAAAGTGCCTTTCTCTCGAGCCATGTGTTGTCTCACTTTGACCTTTCCTGGGCTCACTCTGGGGGCGGGGGGGTGCGGGGCGTGTCTGTGTGTTTGGGCTCACTCTGGGGGCGGGGTGTGTGTGTGTGTGTGTGTGAGCACGGGCACGCCCAAAGGGCAGGCTCACAGTGGAGGGAGCGTGGGGCTGCGTGAGCCCGCAGGTAAGTTCTGCCGGGAAGGTAGGGACGGTGCTGCTTGTCTGGTGGAACTTGGCCCTCGGGAGGCCGGATTTCCACTCCAAGGGCAGTGCTGCAGAGCTTGCGAGAGGGGAGACGCAGAGGAAGGTGAAGGGGCCGGGCGTGGCTGGCAGGTGGATTGTGATGCCGTTTCCACGGCAGCGAGGCGAGTGCCTTGCGGCAGTCGTCGGGCAGACACTGTGACGTCATCAAGTGCCTCACCGAGTCCAAAGCGGCCCGGCTGAGAGCTGAGGCGGCGGGAAGGGCTAGCAGAGGCCGGCGAAGCCAAGACAGTCGGGCTGCCGCTTGTGAGGTCATGGCACGAGAGCAACGGGATTGGCCAGGAGCAGGCAGGTGTCATGAGGTCATGGAGGAGAGCAGCTGGGAAGGCTGCAGAGAAGACGAGTGCCTGCGGACGAGAGCCGAGGGAAGCGGGGATGTTCAGAGTGACGGCGTTTCTCTTCCGCAGGAGCCGTTAGGAGGGCTGAAGCCCTGCTTTCCTTTCAATGGCTAAACATGGGCCTGCTGGTGGTGGGAGGCAGTGAAGGAAGGCCTCCTTTTGCATTGTTTGCGTGTGCAGCTCCTGCTTTGCCTATGAAAGTGCCTTTCTCTCGAGCCATGTGTTGTCTCACTTTGACCTTTCCTGGGCTCACTCTGGGGGCGGGGCGTGTGGGTGTGTTTGGGCTCACTCTGGGAGCGGGGGGGGGGGGGGGGGGGCGGGGCATGTCTGTGTGTTTGGGCTCACTCTGGGGGCGGGGGAGGGGGGGTGGGGGTGTGTGTGTGTGAGCGCGGGCACGCCCAAAGGGCAGGCTCGCAGTGGAGGGAGCGTGGGGCTGCGTGAGCCCGCAGGTAAGTTCTGCCGGGAAGGTAGGGACGGTGCTGCTTGTCTGGTGGAACTTGGCCCTCGGGAGGCCGGATTTCCACTGCAAGGGCAGTGCTGCAGAGCTTGCGAGAGGGGAGACGCAGAGGAAGGTGAAGGGGCCGGGCGTGGCTGGGAGGTGGATTGTGATGCCGTTTCCACGGCAGCGAGGCGAGTGCCTTGCGGCAGTCGTCGGGCGGACACTGTGACGTCATCAAGTGCCTCACCGAGTCCAAAGCGGCCCGGCCGAGAGCTGAGGCGGCGGGAAGGGCTAGCAGAGGCCGGCGAAGCCAAGACAGTCGGGCTGCCGCTTGTGAGGTCATGGCACGAGAGCAACGGGATTGGCCAGGAGCAGGCAGGTGTCATGAGGTCATGGAGGAGAGCAGCTGGGAAGGCTGCAGAGAAGACGAGTGCCTGCGGACGAGAGCCGAGGGAAGCGGGGATGTTCAGAGTGACGGCGTTTCTCTTCCGCAGGAGCCGTTAGGAGGGCTGAAGCCCTGCTTTCCTTTCAATGGCTAAACATGGGCCTGCTGGTGGTGGGAGGCAGTGAAGGAAGGCCTCCTTTTGCATTGTTTGCGTGTGCAGCTCCTGCTTTGCCTATGAAAGTGCCTTTCTCTCGAGCCATGTGTTGTCTCACTTTGACCTTTCCTGGGCTCACTCTGGGGGCGGGGCGTGTGGGTGTGTTTGGGCTCACTCTGGGAGCGGGGGGGGGGGGGGGGGGGGGCGGGGCGTGTCTGTGTGTTTGGGCTCACTCTGGGGGCGGGGGAGGGGGGGGTGGGGTGTGTGTGTGTGTGTGTGAGCGCGGGCACGCCCAAAGGGCAGGCTCGCAGTGGAGGGAGCGTGGGGCTGCGTGAGCCCGCAGGTAAGTTCTGCCGGGAAGGTAGGGACGGTGCTGCTTGGCTGGTGGAACTTGGCCCTCGGGAGGCCGGATTTCCACTCCAAGGGCAGTGCTGCAGAGCTTGCGAGAGGGGAGACGCAGAGGAAGGTGAAGGGGCCGGGCGTGGCTGGCAGGTGGATTGTGATGCCGTTTCCAGGGCAGCGAGGCGAGTGCCTTGCGGCAGTCGTCGGGCAGACACTGTGACATCATCAAGTGCCTCACCGAGTCCAAAGCGGCCCGGCCGAGAGCTGAGGCGGCGGGAAGGGCTAGCAGAGGCCGGCGAAGCCAAGACAGTCGGGCTGCCGCTTGTGAGGTCATGGCACGAGAGCAACGGGATTGGCCAGGAGCAGGCAGGTGTCATGAGGTCATGGAGGAGAGCAGCTGGGAAGGCTGCAGAGAAGACGAGTGCCTGCGGACGAGAGCCGAGGGAAGCGGGGATGTTCAGAGTGACGGCGTTTCTCTTCCGCAGGAGCCGTTAGGAGGGCTGAAGCCCTGCTTTCCTTTCAATGGCTAAACATGGGCCTGCTGGTGGTGGGAGGCGGTGAAGGAAGGCCTCCTTTTGCATTGTTTGCGTGTGCAGCTCCTGCTTTGCCTATGAAAGTGCCTTTCTCTCGAGCCATGTGTTGTCTCACTTTGACCTTTCCTGGGCTCACTCTGGGGGCGGGGGGGTGCGGGGCGTGTCTGTGTGTTTGGGCTCACTCTGGGGGCGGGGTGTGTGTGTGTGTGTGTGAGCACGGGCACGCCCAAAGGGCAGGCTCACAGTGGAGGGAGCGTGGGGCTGCGTGAGCCCGCAGGTAAGTTCTGCCGGGAAGGTAGGGACGGTGCTGCTTGTCTGGTGGAACTTGGCCCTCGGGAGGCCGGATTTCCACTCCAAGGGCAGTGCTGCAGAGCTTGCGAGAGGGGAGACGCAGAGGAAGGTGAAGGGGCCGGGCGTGGCTGGGAGGTGGATTGTGATGCCGTTTCCACGGCAGCGAGGCGAGTGCCTTGCGGCAGTCGTCGGGCAGACACTGTGACGTCATCAAGTGCCTCACCGAGTCCAAAGCGGCCCGGCTGAGAGCTGAGGCGGCGGGAAGGGCTAGCAGAGGCCGGCGAAGCCAAGACAGTCGGGCTGCCGCTTGTGAGGTCATGGCACGAGAGCAACGGGATTGGCCAGGAGCAGGCAGGTGTCATGAGGTCATGGAGGAGAGCAGCTGGGAAGGCTGCAGAGAAGACGAGTGCCTGCGGACGAGAGCCGAGGGAAGCGGGGATGTTCAGAGTGACGGCGTTTCTCTTCCGCAGGAGCCGTTAGGAGGGCTGAAGCCCTG
Source organism: Pelecanus crispus (assembly GCF_030463565.1). Classification (NCBI taxonomy): domain Eukaryota; kingdom Metazoa; phylum Chordata; class Aves; order Pelecaniformes; family Pelecanidae; genus Pelecanus; species Pelecanus crispus. The sequence continues at coordinate 20,218 of NW_027461329.1, forward strand.
CTTTCCTTTCAATGGCTAAACATGGGCCTGCTGGTGGTGGGAGGCAGTGAAGGAAGGCCTCCTTTTGCATTGTTTGCGTGTGCAGCTCCTGCTTTGCCTATGAAAGTGCCTTTCTCTCGAGCCATGTGTTGTCTCACTTTGACCTTTCCTGGGCTCACTCTGGGGGCGGGGCGTGTGGGTGTGTTTGGGCTCACTCTGGGAGCGGGGGGGGGGGGGGGGGGGGCGGGGCATGTCTGTGTGTTTGGGCTCACTCTGGGGGCGGGGGAGGGGGGGTGGGGTGTGTGTGTGTGTGTGTGAGCGCGGGCACGCCCAAAGGGCAGGCTCGCAGTGGAGGGAGCGTGGGGCTGCGTGAGCCCGCAGGTAAGTTCTGCCGGGAAGGTAGGGACGGTGCTGCTTGTCTGGTGGAACTTGGCCCTCGGGAGGCCGGATTTCCACTCCAAGGGCAGTGCTGCAGAGCTTGCGAGAGGGGAGACGCAGAGGAAGGTGAAGGGGCCGGGCGTGGCTGGCAGGTGGATTGTGATGCCGTTTCCAGGGCAGCGAGGCGAGTGCCTTGCGGCAGTCGTCGGGCAGACACTGTGACATCATCAAGTGCCTCACCGAGTCCAAAGCGGCCCGGCCGAGAGCTGAGGCGGCGGGAAGGGCTAGCAGAGGCCGGCGAAGCCAAGACAGTCGGGCTGCCGCTTGTGAGGTCATGGCACGAGAGCAACGGGATTGGCCAGGAGCAGGCAGGTGTCATGAGGTCATGGAGGAGAGCAGCTGGGAAGGCTGCAGAGAAGACGAGTGCCTGCGGACGAGAGCCGAGGGAAGCGGGGATGTTCAGAGTGACGGCGTTTCTCTTCCGCAGGAGCCGTTAGGAGGGCTGAAGCCCTGCTTTCCTTTCAATGGCTAAACATGGGCCTGCTGGTGGTGGGAGGCGGTGAAGGAAGGCCTCCTTTTGCATTGTTTGCGTGTGCAGCTCCTGCTTTGCCTATGAAAGTGCCTTTCTCTCGAGCCATGTGTTGTCTCACTTTGACCTTTCCTGGGCTCACTCTGGGGGCGGGGGGGTGCGGGGCGTGTCTGTGCGTTTGGGCTCACTCTGGGGGCGGGGTGTGTGTGTGTGTGTGTGTGAGCACGGGCACGCCCAAAGGGCAGGCTCACAGTGGAGGGAGCGTGGGGCTGCGTGAGCCCGCAGGTAAGTTCTGCCGGGAAGGTAGGGACGGTGCTGCTTGGCTGGTGGAACTTGGCCCTCGGGAGGCCGGATTTCCACTCCAAGGGCAGTGCTGCAGAGCTTGCGAGAGGGGAGACGCAGAGGAAGGTGAAGGGGCCGGGCGTGGCTGGGAGGTGGATTGTGATGCCGTTTCCACGGCAGCGAGGCGAGTGCCTTGCGGCAGTCGTCGGGCAGACACTGTGACGTCATCAAGTGCCTCACCGAGTCCAAAGCGGCCCGGCCGAGAGCTCGGGCGGCGGGAAGGGCTAGCAGAGGCCGGCGAAGCCAAGACAGTCGGGCTGCCGCTTGTGAGGTCATGGCACGAGAGCAACGGGATTGGCCAGGAGCAGGCAGGTGTCATGAGGTCATGGAGGAGAGCAGCTGGGAAGGCTGCAGAGAAGACGAGTGCCTGCGGACGAGAGCCGAGGGAAGCGGGGATGTTCAGAGTGACGGCGTTTCTCTTCCGCAGGAGCCGTTAGGAGGGCTGAAGCCCTGCTTTCCTTTCAATGGCTAAACATGGGCCTGCTGGTGGTGGGAGGCGGTGAAGGAAGGCCTCCTTTTGCATTGTTTGCGTGTGCAGCTCCTGCTTTGCCTATGAAAGTGCCTTTCTCTCGAGCCATGTGTTGTCTCACTTTGACCTTTCCTGGGCTCACTCTGGGGGCGGGGGGGTGCGGGGCGTGTCTGTGTGTTTGGGCTCACTCTGGGGGCGGGGTGTGTGTGTGTGTGTGTCAGCACGGGCACGCCCAAAGGGCAGGCTCACAGTGGAGGGAGCGTGGGGCTGCGTGAGCCCGCAGGTAAGTTCTGCCGGGAAGGTAGGGACGGTGCTGCTTGTCTGGTGGAACTTGGCCCTCGGGAGGCCGGATTTCCACTCCAAGGGCAGTGCTGCAGAGCTTGCGAGAGGGGAGACGCAGAGGAAGGTGAAGGGGCCGGGCGTGGCTGGGAGGTGGATTGTGATGCCGTTTCCACGGCAGCGAGGCGAGTGCCTTGCGGCAGTCGTCGGGCAGACACTGTGACGTCATCAAGTGCCTCACCGAGTCCAAAGCGGCCCGGCTGAGAGCTGAGGCGGCGGGAAGGGCTAGCAGAGGCCGGCGAAGCCAAGACAGTCGGGCTGCCGCTTGTGAGGTCATGGCACGAGAGCAACGGGATTGGCCAGGAGCAGGCAGGTGTCATGAGGTCATGGAGGAGAGCAGCTGGGAAGGCTGCAGAGAAGACGAGTGCCTGCGGACGAGAGCCGAGGGAAGCGGGGATGTTCAGAGTGACGGCGTTTCTCTTCCGCAGGAGCCGTTAGGAGGGCTGAAGCCCTGCTTTCCTTTCAATGGCTAAACATGGGCCTGCTGGTGGTGGGAGGCAGTGAAGGAAGGCCTCCTTTTGCATTGTTTGCGTGTGCAGCTCCTGCTTTGCCTATGAAAGTGCCTTTCTCTCGAGCCATGTGTTGTCTCACTTTGACCTTTCCTGGGCTCACTCTGGGGGCGGGGCGTGTGGGTGTGTTTGGGCTCACTCTGGGGGCGGGGGAGGGGGGGTGGGGGGTGTGTGTGTGTGTCTGAGCGCGGGCACGCCCAAAGGGCAGGCTCGCAGTGGAGGGAGCGTGGGGCTGCGTGAGCCCGCAGGTAAGTTCTGCCGGGAAGGTAGGGACGGTGCTGCTTGTCTGGTGGAACTTGGCCCTCGGGAGGCCGGATTTCCACTCCAAGGGCAGTGCTGCAGAGCTTGCGAGAGGGGAGATGCAGAGGAAGGTGAAGGGGCCAGGCGTGGCTGGGAGGTGGATTGTGATGCCGTTTCCACGGCAGCGAGGCGAGTGCCTTGCGGCAGTCGTCGGGCAGACACTGTGACGTCATCAAGTGCCTCACCGAGTCCAAAGCGGCCCGGCCGAGAGCTCGGGCGGCGGGAAGGGCTAGCAGAGGCCGGCGAAGCCAAGACAGTCGGGCTGCCGCTTGTGAGGTCATGGCACGAGAGCAACGGGATTGGCCAGGAGCAGGCAGGTGTCATGAGGTCATGGAGGAGAGCAGCTGGGAAGGCTGCAGAGAAGACGAGTGCCTGCGGACGAGAGCCGAGGGAAGCGGGGATGTTCAGAGTGACGGCGTTTCTCTTCCGCAGGAGCCGTTAGGAGGGCTGAAGCCCTGCTTTCCTTTCAATGGCTAAACATGGGCCTGCTGGTGGTGGGAGGCGGTGAAGGAAGGCCTCCTTTTGCATTGTTTGCGTGTGCAGCTCCTGCTTTGCCTATGAAAGTGCCTTTCTCTCGAGCCATGTGTTGTCTCACTTTGACCTTTCCTGGGCTCACTCTGGGGGCGGGGGGGTGCGGGGCGTGTCTGTGTGTTTGGGCTCACTCTGGGGGCGGGGTGTGTGTGTGTGTGTGTGAGCACGGGCACGCCCAAAGGGCAGGCTCACAGTGGAGGGAGCGTGGGGCTGCGTGAGCCCGCAGGTAAGTTCTGCCGGGAAGGTAGGGACGGTGCTGCTTGGCTGGTGGAACTTGGCCCTCGGGAGGCCGGATTTCCACTCCAAGGGCAGTGCTGCAGAGCTTGCGAGAGGGGAGACGCAGAGGAAGGTGAAGGGGCCGGGCGTGGCTGGCAGGTGGATTGTGATGCCGTTTCCACGGCAGCGAGGCGAGTGCCTTGCGGCAGTCGTCGGGCAGACACTGTGACGTCATCAAGTGCCTCACCGAGTCCAAAGCGGCCCGGCTGAGAGCTGAGGCGGCGGGAAGGGCTAGCAGAGGCCGGCGAAGCCAAGACAGTCGGGCTGCCGCTTGTGAGGTCATGGCACGAGAGCAACGGGATTGGCCAGGAGCAGGCAGGTGTCATGAGGTCATGGAGGAGAGCAGCTGGGAAGGCTGCAGAGAAGACGAGTGCCTGCGGACGAGAGCCGAGGGAAGCGGGGATGTTCAGAGTGACGGCGTTTCTCTTCCGCAGGAGCCGTTAGGAGGGCTGAAGCCCTGCTTTCCTTTCAATGGCTAAACATGGGCCTGCTGGTGGTGGGAGGCAGTGAAGGAAGGCCTCCTTTTGCATTGTTTGCGTGTGCAGCTCCTGCTTTGCCTATGAAAGTGCCTTTCTCTCGAGCCATGTGTTGTCTCACTTTGACCTTTCCTGGGCTCACTCTGGGGGCGGGGCGTGTGGGTGTGTTTGGGCTCACTCTGGGAGCGGGGGGGGGGGGGGGGGGGGCGGGGCATGTCTGTGTGTTTGGGCTCACTCTGGGGGCGGTGGAGGGGGGGTGGGGTGTGTGTGTGTGAGCGCGGGCACGCCCAAAGGGCAGGCTCGCAGTGGAGGGAGCGTGGGGCTGCGTGAGCCCGCAGGTAAGTTCTGCCGGGAAGGTAGGGACGGTGCTGCTTGTCTGGTGGAACTTGGCCCTCGGGAGGCCGGATTTCCACTGCAAGGGCAGTGCTGCAGAGCTTGCGAGAGGGGAGACGCAGAGGAAGGTGAAGGGGCCGGGCGTGGCTGGGAGGTGGATTGTGATGCCGTTTCCACGGCAGCGAGGCGAGTGCCTTGCGGCAGTCGTCGGGCAGACACTGTGACGTCATCAAGTGCCTCACCGAGTCCAAAGCGGCCCGGCCGAGAGCTGAGGCGGCGGGAAGGGCTAGCAGAGGCCGGCGAAGCCAAGACAGTCGGGCTGCCGCTTGTGAGGTCATGGCACGAGAGCAACGGGATTGGCCAGGAGCAGGCAGGTGTCATGAGGTCATGGAGGAGAGCAGCTGGGAAGGCTGCAGAGAAGACGAGTGCCTGCGGACGAGAGCCGAGGGAAGCGGGGATGTTCAGAGTGACGGCGTTTCTCTTCCGCAGGAGCCGTTAGGAGGGCTGAAGCCCTGCTTTCCTTTCAATGGCTAAACATGGGCCTGCTGGTGGTGGGAGGCAGTGAAGGAAGGCCTCCTTTTGCATTGTTTGCGTGTGCAGCTCCTGCTTTGCCTATGAAAGTGCCTTTCTCTCGAGCCATGTGTTGTCTCACTTTGACCTTTCCTGGGCTCACTCTGGGGGCGGGGGGGTGCGGGGCGTGTCTGTGTGTTTGGGCTCACTCTGGGGGCGGGGTGTGTGTGTGTGTGTGTGAGCACGGGCACGCCCAAAGGGCAGGCTCACAGTGGAGGGAGCGTGGGGCTGCGTGAGCCCGCAGGTAAGTTCTGCCGGGAAGGTAGGGACGGTGCTGCTTGTCTGGTGGAACTTGGCCCTCGGGAGGCCGGATTTCCACTCCAAGGGCAGTGCTGCAGAGCTTGCGAGAGGGGAGACGCAGAGGAAGGTGAAGGGGCCGGGCGTGGCTGGCAGGTGGATTGTGATGCCGTTTCCACGGCAGCGAGGCGAGTGCCTTGCGGCAGTCGTCGGGCAGACACTGTGACGTCATCAAGTGCCTCACCGAGTCCAAAGCGGCCCGGCTGAGAGCTGAGGCGGCGGGAAGGGCTAGCAGAGGCCGGCGAAGCCAAGACAGTCGGGCTGCCGCTTGTGAGGTCATGGCACGAGAGCAACGGGATTGGCCAGGAGCAGGCAGGTGTCATGAGGTCATGGAGGAGAGCAGCTGGGAAGGCTGCAGAGAAGACGAGTGCCTGCGGACGAGAGCCGAGGGAAGCGGGGATGTTCAGAGTGACGGCGTTTCTCTTCCGCAGGAGCCGTTAGGAGGGCTGAAGCCCTGCTTTCCTTTCAATGGCTAAACATGGGCCTGCTGGTGGTGGGAGGCAGTGAAGGAAGGCCTCCTTTTGCATTGTTTGCGTGTGCAGCTCCTGCTTTGCCTATGAAAGTGCCTTTCTCTCGAGCCATGTGTTGTCTCACTTTGACCTTTCCTGGGCTCACTCTGGGGGCGGGGCGTGTGGGTGTGTTTGGGCTCACTCTGGGAGCGGGGGGGGGGGGGGGGGGGCGGGGCATGTCTGTGTGTTTGGGCTCACTCTGGGGGCGGGGGAGGGGGGGGTGGGGTGTGTGTGTGTGAGCGCGGGCACGCCCAAAGGGCAGGCTCGCAGTGGAGGGAGCGTGGGGCTGCGTGAGCCCGCAGGTAAGTTCTGCCGGGAAGGTAGGGACGGTGCTGCTTGTCTGGTGGAACTTGGCCCTCGGGAGGCCGGATTTCCACTGCAAGGGCAGTGCTGCAGAGCTTGCGAGAGGGGAGACGCAGAGGAAGGTGAAGGGGCCGGGCGTGGCTGGGAGGTGGATTGTGATGCCGTTTCCACGGCAGCGAGGCGAGTGCCTTGCGGCAGTCGTCGGGCGGACACTGTGACGTCATCAAGTGCCTCACCGAGTCCAAAGCGGCCCGGCCGAGAGCTGAGGCGGCGGGAAGGGCTAGCAGAGGCCGGCGAAGCCAAGACAGTCGGGCTGCCGCTTGTGAGGTCATGGCACGAGAGCAACGGGATTGGCCAGGAGCAGGCAGGTGTCATGAGGTCATGGAGGAGAGCAGCTGGGAAGGCTGCAGAGAAGACGAGTGCCTGCGGACGAGAGCCGAGGGAAGCGGGGATGTTCAGAGTGACGGCGTTTCTCTTCCGCAGGAGCCGTTAGGAGGGCTGAAGCCCTGCTTTCCTTTCAATGGCTAAACATGGGCCTGCTGGTGGTGGGAGGCAGTGAAGGAAGGCCTCCTTTTGCATTGTTTGCGTGTGCAGCTCCTGCTTTGCCTATGAAAGTGCCTTTCTCTCGAGCCATGTGTTGTCTCACTTTGACCTTTCCTGGGCTCACTCTGGGGGCGGGGCGTGTGGGTGTGTTTGGGCTCACTCTGGGAGCGGGGGGGGGGGGGGGGGGGGGGGCGGGGCATGTCTGTGTGTTTGGGCTCACTCTGGGGGCGGGGGAGGGGGGGTGGGGTGTGTGTGTGTGTGTGTGAGCGCGGGCACGCCCAAAGGGCAGGCTCGCAGTGGAGGGAGCGTGGGGCTGCGTGAGCCCGCAGGTAAGTTCTGCCGGGAAGGTAGGGACGGTGCTGCTTGTCTGGTGGAACTTGGCCCTCGGGAGGCCGGATTTCCACTCCAAGGGCAGTGCTGCAGAGCTTGCGAGAGGGGAGACGCAGAGGAAGGTGAAGGGGCCGGGCGTGGCTGGCAGGTGGATTGTGATGCCGTTTCCAGGGCAGCGAGGCGAGTGCCTTGCGGCAGTCGTCGGGCAGACACTGTGACATCATCAAGTGCCTCACCGAGTCCAAAGCGGCCCGGCCGAGAGCTGAGGCGGCGGGAAGGGCTAGCAGAGGCCGGCGAAGCCAAGACAGTCGGGCTGCCGCTTGTGAGGTCATGGCACGAGAGCAACGGGATTGGCCAGGAGCAGGCAGGTGTCATGAGGTCATGGAGGAGAGCAGCTGGGAAGGCTGCAGAGAAGACGAGTGCCTGCGGACGAGAGCCGAGGGAAGCGGGGATGTTCAGAGTGACGGCGTTTCTCTTCCGCAGGAGCCGTTAGGAGGGCTGAAGCCCTGCTTTCCTTTCAATGGCTAAACATGGGCCTGCTGGTGGTGGGAGGCGGTGAAGGAAGGCCTCCTTTTGCATTGTTTGCGTGTGCAGCTCCTGCTTTGCCTATGAAAGTGCCTTTCTCTCGAGCCATGTGTTGTCTCACTTTGACCTTTCCTGGGCTCACTCTGGGGGCGGGGGGGTGCGGGGCGTGTCTGTGTGTTTGGGCTCACTCTGGGGGCGGGGTGTGTGTGTGTGTGTGTGAGCACGGGCACGCCCAAAGGGCAGGCTCACAGTGGAGGGAGCGTGGGGCTGCGTGAGCCCGCAGGTAAGTTCTGCCGGGAAGGTAGGGACGGTGCTGCTTGTCTGGTGGAACTTGGCCCTCGGGAGGCCGGATTTCCACTCCAAGGGCAGTGCTGCAGAGCTTGCGAGAGGGGAGACGCAGAGGAAGGTGAAGGGGCCGGGCGTGGCTGGCAGGTGGATTGTGATGCCGTTTCCACGGCAGCGAGGCGAGTGCCTTGCGGCAGTCGTCGGGCAGACACTGTGACGTCATCAAGTGCCTCACCGAGTCCAAAGCGGCCCGGCTGAGAGCTGAGGCGGCGGGAAGGGCTAGCAGAGGCCGGCGAAGCCAAGACAGTCGGGCTGCCGCTTGTGAGGTCATGGCACGAGAGCAACGGGATTGGCCAGGAGCAGGCAGGTGTCATGAGGTCATGGAGGAGAGCAGCTGGGAAGGCTGCAGAGAAGACGAGTGCCTGCGGACGAGAGCCGAGGGAAGCGGGGATGTTCAGAGTGACGGCGTTTCTCTTCCGCAGGAGCCGTTAGGAGGGCTGAAGCCCTGCTTTCCTTTCAATGGCTAAACATGGGCCTGCTGGTGGTGGGAGGCAGTGAAGGAAGGCCTCCTTTTGCATTGTTTGCGTGTGCAGCTCCTGCTTTGCCTATGAAAGTGCCTTTCTCTCGAGCCATGTGTTGTCTCACTTTGACCTTTCCTGGGCTCACTCTGGGGGCGGGGCGTGTGGGTGTGTTTGGGCTCACTCTGGGAGCGGGGGGGGGGGGGGGGGGGCGGGGCATGTCTGTGTGTTTGGGCTCACTCTGGGGGCGGGGGAGGGGGGGTGGGGTGTGTGTGTGTGAGCGCGGGCACGCCCAAAGGGCAGGCTCGCAGTGGAGGGAGCGTGGGGCTGCGTGAGCCCGCAGGTAAGTTCTGCCGGGAAGGTAGGGACGGTGCTGCTTGGCTGGTGGAACTTGGCCCTCGGGAGGCCGGATTTCCACTGCAAGGGCAGTGCTGCAGAGCTTGCGAGAGGGGAGACGCAGAGGAAGGTGAAGGGGCCGGGCGTGGCTGGGAGGTGGATTGTGATGCCGTTTCCACGGCAGCGAGGCGAGTGCCTTGCGGCAGTCGTCGGGCGGACACTGTGACGTCATCAAGTGCCTCACCGAGTCCAAAGCGGCCCGGCCGAGAGCTGAGGCGGCGGGAAGGGCTAGCAGAGGCCGGCGAAGCCAAGACAGTCGGGCTGCCGCTTGTGAGGTCATGGCACGAGAGCAACGGGATTGGCCAGGAGCAGGCAGGTGTCATGAGGTCATGGAGGAGAGCAGCTGGGAAGGCTGCAGAGAAGACGAGTGCCTGCGGACGAGAGCCGAGGGAAGCGGGGATGTTCAGAGTGACGGCGTTTCTCTTCCGCAGGAGCCGTTAGGAGGGCTGAAGCCCTGCTTTCCTTTCAATGGCTAAACATGGGCCTGCTGGTGGTGGGAGGCAGTGAAGGAAGGCCTCCTTTTGCATTGTTTGCGTGTGCAGCTCCTGCTTTGCCTATGAAAGTGCCTTTCTCTCGAGCCATGTGTTGTCTCACTTTGACCTTTCCTGGGCTCACTCTGGGGGCGGGGCGTGTGGGTGTGTTTGGGCTCACTCTGGGAGCGGGGGGGGGGGGGGGGGGGGGGCGGGGCGTGTCTGTGTGTTTGGGCTCACTCTGGGGGCGGGGGAGGGGGGGTGGGGTGGTGTGTGTGTGTGTGTGAGCGCGGGCACGCCCAAAGGGCAGGCTCGCAGTGGAGGGAGCGTGGGGCTGCGTGAGCCCGCAGGTAAGTTCTGCCGGGAAGGTAGGGACGGTGCTGCTTGTCTGGTGGAACTTGGCCCTCGGGAGGCCGGATTTCCACTCCAAGGGCAGTGCTGCAGAGCTTGCGAGAGGGGAGACGCAGAGGAAGGTGAAGGGGCCGGGCGTGGCTGGCAGGTGGATTGTGATGCCGTTTCCAGGGCAGCGAGGCGAGTGCCTTGCGGCAGTCGTCGGGCAGACACTGTGACATCATCAAGTGCCTCACCGAGTCCAAAGCGGCCCGGCCGAGAGCTGAGGCGGCGGGAAGGGCTAGCAGAGGCCGGCGAAGCCAAGACAGTCGGGCTGCCGCTTGTGAGGTCATGGCACGAGAGCAACGGGATTGGCCAGGAGCAGGCAGGTGTCATGAGGTCATGGAGGAGAGCAGCTGGGAAGGCTGCAGAGAAGACGAGTGCCTGCGGACGAGAGCCGAGGGAAGCGGGGATGTTCAGAGTGACGGCGTTTCTCTTCCGCAGGAGCCGTTAGGAGGGCTGAAGCCCTGCTTTCCTTTCAATGGCTAAACATGGGCCTGCTGGTGGTGGGAGGCGGTGAAGGAAGGCCTCCTTTTGCATTGTTTGCGTGTGCAGCTCCTGCTTTGCCTATGAAAGTGCCTTTCTCTCGAGCCATGTGTTGTCTCACTTTGACCTTTCCTGGGCTCACTCTGGGGGCGGGGGGGTGCGGGGCGTGTCTGTGCGTTTGGGCTCACTCTGGGGGCGGGGGTGTGTGTGTGTGTGTGTGAGCACGGGCACGCCCAAAGGGCAGGCTCACAGTGGAGGGAGCGTGGGGCTGCGTGAGCCCGCAGGTAAGTTCTGCCGGGAAGGTAGGGACGGTGCTGCTTGGCTGGTGGAACTTGGCCCTCGGGAGGCCGGATTTCCACTCCAAGGGCAGTGCTGCAGAGCTTGCGAGAGGGGAGACGCAGAGGAAGGTGAAGGGGCCGGGCGTGGCTGGCAGGTGGATTGTGATGCCGTTTCCACGGCAGCGAGGCGAGTGCCTTGCGGCAGTCGTCGGGCAGACACTGTGACGTCATCAAGTGCCTCACCGAGTCCAAAGCGGCCCGGCCGAGAGCTCGGGCGGCGGGAAGGGCTAGCAGAGGCCGGCGAAGCCAAGACAGTCGGGCTGCCGCTTGTGAGGTCATGGCACGAGAGCAACGGGATTGGCCAGGAGCAGGCAGGTGTCATGAGGTCATGGAGGAGAGCAGCTGGGAAGGCTGCAGAGAAGACGAGTGCCTGCGGACGAGAGCCGAGGGAAGCGGGGATGTTCAGAGTGACGGCGTTTCTCTTCCGCAGGAGCCGTTAGGAGGGCTGAAGCCCTGCTTTCCTTTCAATGGCTAAACATGGGCCTGCTGGTGGTGGGAGGCGGTGAAGGAAGGCCTCCTTTTGCATTGTTTGCGTGTGCAGCTCCTGCTTTGCCTATGAAAGTGCCTTTCTCTCGAGCCATGTGTTGTCTCACTTTGACCTTTCCTGGGCTCACTCTGGGGGCGGGGGGGTGCGGGGCGTGTCTGTGCGTTTGGGCTCACTCTGGGGGCGGGGTGTGTGTGTGTGTGTGTGAGCACGGGCACGCCCAAAGGGCAGGCTCACAGTGGAGGGAGCGTGGGGCTGCGTGAGCCCGCAGGTAAGTTCTGCCGGGAAGGTAGGGACGGTGCTGCTTGGCTGGTGGAACTTGGCCCTCGGGAGGCCGGATTTCCACTCCAAGGGCAGTGCTGCAGAGCTTGCGAGAGGGGAGACGCAGAGGAAGGTGAAGGGGCCGGGCGTGGCTGGCAGGTGGATTGTGATGCCGTTTCCACGGCAGCGAGGCGAGTGCCTTGCGGCAGTCGTCGGGCAGACACTGTGACGTCATCAAGTGCCTCACCGAGTCCAAAGCGGCCCGGCCGAGAGCTCGGGCGGCGGGAAGGGCTAGCAGAGGCCGGCGAAGCCAAGACAGTCGGGCTGCCGCTTGTGAGGTCATGGCACGAGAGCAACGGGATTGGCCAGGAGCAGGCAGGTGTCATGAGGTCATGGAGGAGAGCAGCTGGGAAGGCTGCAGAGAAGACGAGTGCCTGCGGACGAGAGCCGAGGGAAGCGGGGATGTTCAGAGTGACGGCGTTTCTCTTCCGCAGGAGCCGTTAGGAGGGCTGAAGCCCTGCTTTCCTTTCAATGGCTAAACATGGGCCTGCTGGTGGTGGGAGGCGGTGAAGGAAGGCCTCCTTTTGCATTGTTTGCGTGTGCAGCTCCTGCTTTGCCTATGAAAGTGCCTTTCTCTCGAGCCATGTGTTGTCTCACTTTGACCTTTCCTGGGCTCACTCTGGTGGCGGGGGGGTGCGGGGCGTGTCTGTGTGTTTGGGCTCACTCTGGGGGCGGGGTGTGTGTGTGTGTGTGTCAGCACGGGCACGCCCAAAGGGCAGGCTCACAGTGGAGGGAGCGTGGGGCTGCGTGAGCCCGCAGGTAAGTTCTGCCGGGAAGGTAGGGACGGTGCTGCTTGTCTGGTGGAACTTGGCCCTCGGGAGGCCGGATTTCCACTCCAAGGGCAGTGCTGCAGAGCTTGCGAGAGGGGAGACGCAGAGGAAGGTGAAGGGGCCGGGCGTGGCTGGGAGGTGGATTGTGATGCCGTTTCCACGGCAGCGAGGCGAGTGCCTTGCGGCAGTCGTCGGGCAGACACTGTGACGTCATCAAGTGCCTCACCGAGTCCAAAGCGGCCCGGCTGAGAGCTGAGGCGGCGGGAAGGGCTAGCAGAGGCCGGCGAAGCCAAGACAGTCGGGCTGCCGCTTGTGAGGTCATGGCACGAGAGCAACGGGATTGGCCAGGAGCAGGCAGGTGTCATGAGGTCATGGAGGAGAGCAGCTGGGAAGGCTGCAGAGAAGACGAGTGCCTGCGGACGAGAGCCGAGGGAAGCGGGGATGTTCAGAGTGACGGCGTTTCTCTTCCGCAGGAGCCGTTAGGAGGGCTGAAGCCCTGCTTTCCTTTCAATGGCTAAACATGGGCCTGCTGGTGGTGGGAGGCAGTGAAGGAAGGCCTCCTTTTGCATTGTTTGCGTGTGCAGCTCCTGCTTTGCCTATGAAAGTGCCTTTCTCTCGAGCCATGTGTTGTCTCACTTTGACCTTTCCTGGGCTCACTCTGGGGGCGGGGCGTGTGGGTGTGTTTGGGCTCACTCTGGGGGCGGGGGAGGGGGGGTGGGGGGTGTGTGTGTGTGTCTGAGTGCGGGCACGCCCAAAGGGCAGGCTCGCAGTGGAGGGAGCGTGGGGCTGCGTGAGCCCGCAGGTAAGTTCTGCCGGGAAGGTAGGGACGGTGCTGCTTGTCTGGTGGAACTTGGCCCTCGGGAGGCCGGATTTCCACTCCAAGGGCAGTGCTGCAGAGCTTGCGAGAGGGGAGATGCAGAGGAAGGTGAAGGGGCCAGGCGTGGCTGGGAGGTGGATTGTGATGCCGTTTCCACGGCAGCGAGGCGAGTGCCTTGCGGCAGTCGTCGGGCAGACACTGTGACGTCATCAAGTGCCTCACCGAGTCCAAAGCGGCCCGGCCGAGAGCTCGGGCGGCGGGAAGGGCTAGCAGAGGCCGGCGAAGCCAAGACAGTCGGGCTGCCGCTTGTGAGGTCATGGCACGAGAGCAACGGGATTGGCCAGGAGCAGGCAGGTGTCATGAGGTCATGGAGGAGAGCAGCTGGGAAGGCTGCAGAGAAGACGAGTGCCTGCGGACGAGAGCCGAGGGAAGCGGGGATGTTCAGAGTGACGGCGTTTCTCTTCCGCAGGAGCCGTTAGGAGGGCTGAAGCCCTGCTTTCCTTTCAATGGCTAAACATGGGCCTGCTGGTGGTGGGAGGCGGTGAAGGAAGGCCTCCTTTTGCATTGTTTGCGTGTGCAGCTCCTGCTTTGCCTATGAAAGTGCCTTTCTCTCGAGCCATGTGTTGTCTCACTTTGACCTTTCCTGGGCTCACTCTGGGGGCGGGGGGGTGCGGGGCGTGTCTGTGCGTTTGGGCTCACTCTGGGGGCGGGGTGTGTGTGTGTGTGTGTGAGCACGGGCACGCCCAAAGGGCAGGCTCGCAGTGGAGGGAGCGTGGGGCTGCGTGAGCCCGCAGGTAAGTTCTGCCGGGAAGGTAGGGACGGTGCTGCTTGTCTGGTGGAACTTGGCCCTCGGGAAGCCGGATTTCCACTCCAAGGGCAGTGCTGCAGAGCTTGCGAGAGGGGAGACGCAGAGGAAGGTGAAGGGGCCGGGCGTGGCTGGGAGGTGGATTGTGATGCCGTTTCCACGGCAGCGAGGCGAGTGCCTTGCGGCAGTCGTCGGGCAGACACTGTGACGTCATCAAGTGCCTCACCGAGTCCAAAGCGGCCCGGCCGAGAGCTGAGGCGGCGGGAAGGGCTAGCAGAGGCCGGCGAAGCCAAGACAGTCGGGCTGCCGCTTGTGAGGTCATGGCACGAGAGCAACGGGATTGGCCAGGAGCAGGCAGGTGTCATGAGGTCATGGAGGAGAGCAGCTGGGAAGGCTGCAGAGAAGACGAGTGCCTGCGGACGAGAGCCGAGGGAAGCGGGGATGTTCAGAGTGACGGCGTTTCTCTTCCGCAGGAGCCGTTAGGAGGGCTGAAGCCCTGCTTTCCTTTCAATGGCTAAACATGGGCCTGCTGGTGGTGGGAGGCAGTGAAGGAAGGCCTCCTTTTGCATTGTTTGCGTGTGCAGCTCCTGCTTTGCCTATGAAAGTGCCTTTCTCTCGAGCCATGTGTTGTCTCACTTTGACCTTTCCTGGGCTCACTCTGGGGGCGGGGCGTGTGGGTGTGTTTGGGCTCACTCTGGGAGCGGGGGGGGGGGGGGGGGGGCGGGGCATGTCTGTGTGTTTGGGCTCACTCTGGGGGCGGGGGAGGGGGGGTGGGGTGTGTGTGTGTGTGTGTGTGAGCGCGGGCACGCCCAAAGGGCAGGCTCGCAGTGGAGGGAGCGTGGGGCTGCGTGAGCCCGCAGGTAAGTTCTGCCGGGAAGGTAGGGACGGTGCTGCTTGTCTGGTGGAACTTGGCCCTCGGGAGGCCGGATTTCCACTCCAAGGGCAGTGCTGCAGAGCTTGCGAGAGGGGAGACGCAGAGGAAGGTGAAGGGGCCGGGCGTGGCTGGCAGGTGGATTGTGATGCCGTTTCCAGGGCAGCGAGGCGAGTGCCTTGCGGCAGTCGTCGGGCAGACACTGTGACATCATCAAGTGCCTCACCGAGTCCAAAGCGGCCCGGCCGAGAGCTGAGGCGGCGGGAAGGGCTAGCAGAGGCCGGCGAAGCCAAGACAGTCGGGCTGCCGCTTGTGAGGTCATGGCACGAGAGCAACGGGATTGGCCAGGAGCAGGCAGGTGTCATGAGGTCATGGAGGAGAGCAGCTGGGAAGGCTGCAGAGAAGACGAGTGCCTGCGGACGAGAGCCGAGGGAAGCGGGGATGTTCAGAGTGACGGCGTTTCTCTTCCGCAGGAGCCGTTAGGAGGGCTGAAGCCCTGCTTTCCTTTCAATGGCTAAACATGGGCCTGCTGGTGGTGGGAGGCGGTGAAGGAAGGCCTCCTTTTGCATTGTTTGCGTGTGCAGCTCCTGCTTTGCCTATGAAAGTGCCTTTCTCTCGAGCCATGTGTTGTCTCACTTTGACCTTTCCTGGGCTCACTCTGGGGGCGGGGGGGTGCGGGGCGTGTCTGTGCGTTTGGGCTCACTCTGGGGGCGGGGTGTGTGTGTGTGTGTGTGTGAGCACGGGCACGCCCAAAGGGCAGGCTCACAGTGGAGGGAGCGTGGGGCTGCGTGAGCCCGCAGGTAAGTTCTGCCGGGAAGGTAGGGACGGTGCTGCTTGTCTGGTGGAACTTGGCCCTCGGGAGGCCGGATTTCCACTCCAAGGGCAGTGCTGCAGAGCTTGCGAGAGGGGAGACGCAGAGGAAGGTGAAGGGGCCGGGCGTGGCTGGCAGGTGGATTGTGATGCCGTTTCCACGGCAGCGAGGCGAGTGCCTTGCGGCAGTCGTCGGGCAGACACTGTGACGTCATCAAGTGCCTCACCGAGTCCAAAGCGGCCCGGCCGAGAGCTCGGGCGGCGGGAAGGGCTAGCAGAGGCCGGCGAAGCCAAGACAGTCGGGCTGCCGCTTGTGAGGTCATGGCACGAGAGCAACGGGATTGGCCAGGAGCAGGCAGGTGTCATGAGGTCATGGAGGAGAGCAGCTGGGAAGGCTGCAGAGAAGACGAGTGCCTGCGGACGAGAGCCGAGGGAAGCGGGGATGTTCAGAGTGACGGCGTTTCTCTTCCGCAGGAGCCGTTAGGAGGGCTGAAGCCCTGCTTTCCTTTCAATGGCTAAACATGGGCCTGCTGGTGGTGGGAGGCGGTGAAGGAAGGCCTCCTTTTGCATTGTTTGCGTGTGCAGCTCCTGCTTTGCCTATGAAAGTGCCTTTCTCTCGAGCCATGTGTTGTCTCACTTTGACCTTTCCTGGGCTCACTCTGGGGGCGGGGGGGGTGCGGGGCGTGTCTGTGTGTTTGGGCTCACTCTGGGGGCGGGGGTGTGTGTGTGTGTGTGTCAGCACGGGCACGCCCAAAGGGCAGGCTCACAGTGGAGGGAGCGTGGGGCTGCGTGAGCCCGCAGGTAAGTTCTGCCGGGAAGGTAGGGACGGTGCTGCTTGTCTGGTGGAACTTGGCCCTCGGGAGGCCGGATTTCCACTCCAAGGGCAGTGCTGCAGAGCTTGCGAGAGGGGAGACGCAGAGGAAGGTGAAGGGGCCGGGCGTGGCTGGGAGGTGGATTGTGATGCCGTTTCCACGGCAGCGAGGCGAGTGCCTTGCGGCAGTCGTCGGGCAGACACTGTGACGTCATCAAGTGCCTCACCGAGTCCAAAGCGGCCCGGCTGAGAGCTGAGGCGGCGGGAAGGGCTAGCAGAGGCCGGCGAAGCCAAGACAGTCGGGCTGCCGCTTGTGAGGTCATGGCACGAGAGCAACGGGATTGGCCAGGAGCAGGCAGGTGTCATGAGGTCATGGAGGAGAGCAGCTGGGAAGGCTGCAGAGAAGACGAGTGCCTGCGGACGAGAGCCGAGGGAAGCGGGGATGTTCAGAGTGACGGCGTTTCTCTTCCGCAGGAGCCGTTAGGAGGGCTGAAGCCCTGCTTTCCTTTCAATGGCTAAACATGGGCCTGCTGGTGGTGGGAGGCAGTGAAGGAAGGCCTCCTTTTGCATTGTTTGCGTGTGCAGCTCCTGCTTTGCCTATGAAAGTGCCTTTCTCTCGAGCCATGTGTTGTCTCACTTTGACCTTTCCTGGGCTCACTCTGGGGGCGGGGCGTGTGGGTGTGTTTGGGCTCACTCTGGGGGCGGGGGAGGGGGGGGTGGGGGGTGTGTGTGTGTGTCTGAGCGCGGGCACGCCCAAAGGGCAGGCTCGCAGTGGAGGGAGCGTGGGGCTGCGTGAGCCCGCAGGTAAGTTCTGCCGGGAAGGTAGGGACGGTGCTGCTTGTCTGGTGGAACTTGGCCCTCGGGAGGCCGGATTTCCACTCCAAGGGCAGTGCTGCAGAGCTTGCGAGAGGGGAGATGCAGAGGAAGGTGAAGGGGCCAGGCGTGGCTGGGAGGTGGATTGTGATGCCGTTTCCACGGCAGCGAGGCGAGTGCCTTGCGGCAGTCGTCGGCCAGACACTGTGACGTCATCAAGTGCCTCACCGAGTCCAAAGCGGCCCGGCCGAGAGCTCGGGCGGCGGGAAGGGCTAGCAGAGGCCGGCGAAGCCAAGACAGTCGGGCTGCCGCTTGTGAGGTCATGGCACGAGAGCAACGGGATTGGCCAGGAGCAGGCAGGTGTCATGAGGTCATGGAGGAGAGCAGCTGGGAAGGCTGCAGAGAAGACGAGTGCCTGCGGACGAGAGCCGAGGGAAGCGGGGATGTTCAGAGTGACGGCGTTTCTCTTCCGCAGGAGCCGTTAGGAGGGCTGAAGCCCTGCTTTCCTTTCAATGGCTAAACATGGGCCTGCTGGTGGTGGGAGGCGGTGAAGGAAGGCCTCCTTTTGCATTGTTTGCGTGTGCAGCTCCTGCTTTGCCTATGAAAGTGCCTTTCTCTCGAGCCATGTGTTGTCTCACTTTGACCTTTCCTGGGCTCACTCTGGGGGCGGGGGGGTGCGGGGCGTGTCTGTGCGTTTGGGCTCACTCTGGGGGCGGGGTGTGTGTGTGTGTGTGTGAGCACGGGCACGCCCAAAGGGCAGGCTCGCAGTGGAGGGAGCGTGGGGCTGCGTGAGCCCGCAGGTAAGTTCTGCCGGGAAGGTAGGGACGGTGCTGCTTGTCTGGTGGAACTTGGCCCTCGGGAAGCCGGATTTCCACTCCAAGGGCAGTGCTGCAGAGCTTGCGAGAGGGGAGACGCAGAGGAAGGTGAAGGGGCCGGGCGTGGCTGGGAGGTGGATTGTGATGCCGTTTCCACGGCAGCGAGGCGAGTGCCTTGCGGCAGTCGTCGGGCAGACACTGTGACGTCATCAAGTGCCTCACCGAGTCCAAAGCGGCCCGGCCGAGAGCTGAGGCGGCGGGAAGGGCTAGCAGAGGCCGGCGAAGCCAAGACAGTCGGGCTGCCGCTTGTGAGGTCATGGCACGAGAGCAACGGGATTGGCCAGGAGCAGGCAGGTGTCATGAGGTCATGGAGGAGAGCAGCTGGGAAGGCTGCAGAGAAGACGAGTGCCTGCGGACGAGAGCCGAGGGAAGCGGGGATGTTCAGAGTGACGGCGTTTCTCTTCCGCAGGAGCCGTTAGGAGGGCTGAAGCCCTGCTTTCCTTTCAATGGCTAAACATGGGCCTGCTGGTGGTGGGAGGCAGTGAAGGAAGGCCTCCTTTTGCATTGTTTGCGTGTGCAGCTCCTGCTTTGCCTATGAAAGTGCCTTTCTCTCGAGCCATGTGTTGTCTCACTTTGACCTTTCCTGGGCTCACTCTGGGGGCGGGGCGTGTGGGTGTGTTTGGGCTCACTCTGGGAGCGGGGGGGGGGGGGGGGGGGGCGGGGCATGTCTGTGTGTTTGGGCTCACTCTGGGGGCGGGGGAGGGGGGGTGGGGTGTGTGTGTGTGTGTGTGAGCGCGGGCACGCCCAAAGGGCAGGCTCGCAGTGGAGGGAGCGTGGGGCTGCGTGAGCCCGCAGGTAAGTTCTGCCGGGAAGGTAGGGACGGTGCTGCTTGTCTGGTGGAACTTGGCCCTCGGGAGGCCGGATTTCCACTCCAAGGGCAGTGCTGCAGAGCTTGCGAGAGGGGAGACGCAGAGGAAGGTGAAGGGGCCGGGCGTGGCTGGCAGGTGGATTGTGATGCCGTTTCCAGGGCAGCGAGGCGAGTGCCTTGCGGCAGTCGTCGGGCAGACACTGTGACATCATCAAGTGCCTCACCGAGTCCAAAGCGGCCCGGCCGAGAGCTGAGGCGGCGGGAAGGGCTAGCAGAGGCCGGCGAAGCCAAGACAGTCGGGCTGCCGCTTGTGAGGTCATGGCACGAGAGCAACGGGATTGGCCAGGAGCAGGCAGGTGTCATGAGGTCATGGAGGAGAGCAGCTGGGAAGGCTGCAGAGAAGACGAGTGCCTGCGGACGAGAGCCGAGGGAAGCGGGGATGTTCAGAGTGACGGCGTTTCTCTTCCGCAGGAGCCGTTAGGAGGGCTGAAGCCCTGCTTTCCTTTCAATGGCTAAACATGGGCCTGCTGGTGGTGGGAGGCGGTGAAGGAAGGCCTCCTTTTGCATTGTTTGCGTGTGCAGCTCCTGCTTTGCCTATGAAAGTGCCTTTCTCTCGAGCCATGTGTTGTCTCACTTTGACCTTTCCTGGGCTCACTCTGGGGGCGGGGGGGTGCGGGGCGTGTCTGTGCGTTTGGGCTCACTCTGGGGGCGGGGTGTGTGTGTGTGTGTGTGAGCACGGGCACGCCCAAAGGGCAGGCTCACAGTGGAGGGAGCGTGGGGCTGCGTGAGCCCGCAGGTAAGTTCTGCCGGGAAGGTAGGGACGGTGCTGCTTGTCTGGTGGAACTTGGCCCTCGGGAGGCCGGATTTCCACTCCAAGGGCAGTGCTGCAGAGCTTGCGAGAGGGGAGACGCAGAGGAAGGTGAAGGGGCCGGGCGTGGCTGGGAGGTGGATTGTGATGCCGTTTCCACGGCAGCGAGGCGAGTGCCTTGCGGCAGTCGTCGGGCAGACACTGTGACGTCATCAAGTGCCTCACCGAGTCCAAAGCGGCCCGGCCGAGAGCTCGGGCGGCGGGAAGGGCTAGCAGAGGCCGGCGAAGCCAAGACAGTCGGGCTGCCGCTTGTGAGGTCATGGCACGAGAGCAACGGGATTGGCCAGGAGCAGGCAGGTGTCATGAGGTCATGGAGGAGAGCAGCTGGGAAGGCTGCAGAGAAGACGAGTGCCTGCGGACGAGAGCCGAGGGAAGCGGGGATGTTCAGAGTGACGGCGTTTCTCTTCCGCAGGAGCCGTTAGGAGGGCTGAAGCCCTGCTTTCCTTTCAATGGCTAAACATGGGCCTGCTGGTGGTGGGAGGCGGTGAAGGAAGGCCTCCTTTTGCATTGTTTGCGTGTGCAGCTCCTGCTTTGCCTATGAAAGTGCCTTTCTCTCGAGCCATGTGTTGTCTCACTTTGACCTTTCCTGGGCTCACTCTGGGGGCGGGGGGGTGCGGGGCGTGTCTGTGTGTTTGGGCTCACTCTGGGGGCGGGGTGTGTGTGTGTGTGTGTGTCAGCACGGGCACGCCCAAAGGGCAGGCTCACAGTGGAGGGAGCGTGGGGCTGCGTGAGCCCGCAGGTAAGTTCTGCCGGGAAGGTAGGGACGGTGCTGCTTGTCTGGTGGAACTTGGCCCTCGGGAGGCCGGATTTCCACTCCAAGGGCAGTGCTGCAGAGCTTGCGAGAGGGGAGACGCAGAGGAAGGTGAAGGGGCCGGGCGTGGCTGGGAGGTGGATTGTGATGCCGTTTCCACGGCAGCGAGGCGAGTGCCTTGCGGCAGTCGTCGGGCAGACACTGTGACGTCATCAAGTGCCTCACCGAGTCCAAAGCGGCCCGGCTGAGAGCTGAGGCGGCGGGAAGGGCTAGCAGAGGCCGGCGAAGCCAAGACAGTCGGGCTGCCGCTTGTGAGGTCATGGCACGAGAGCAACGGGATTGGCCAGGAGCAGGCAGGTGTCATGAGGTCATGGAGGAGAGCAGCTGGGAAGGCTGCAGAGAAGACGAGTGCCTGCGGACGAGAGCCGAGGGAAGCGGGGATGTTCAGAGTGACGGCGTTTCTCTTCCGCAGGAGCCGTTAGGAGGGCTGAAGCCCTGCTTTCCTTTCAATGGCTAAACATGGGCCTGCTGGTGGTGGGAGGCAGTGAAGGAAGGCCTCCTTTTGCATTGTTTGCGTGTGCAGCTCCTGCTTTGCCTATGAAAGTGCCTTTCTCTCGAGCCATGTGTTGTCTCACTTTGACCTTTCCTGGGCTCACTCTGGGGGCGGGGCGTGTGGGTGTGTTTGGGCTCACTCTGGGGGCGGGGGAGGGGGGGGGGGGGGGTGTGTGTGTGTGTCTGAGCGCGGGCACGCCCAAAGGGCAGGCTCGCAGTGGAGGGAGCGTGGGGCTGCGTGAGCCCGCAGGTAAGTTCTGCCGGGAAGGTAGGGACGGTGCTGCTTGTCTGGTGGAACTTGGCCCTCGGGAGGCCGGATTTCCACTCCAAGGGCAGTGCTGCAGAGCTTGCGAGAGGGGAGATGCAGAGGAAGGTGAAGGGGCCAGGCGTGGCTGGGAGGTGGATTGTGATGCCGTTTCCACGGCAGCGACCCGAGTGCCTTGCGGCAGTCGTCGGGCAGACACTGTGACGTCATCAAGTGCCTCACCGAGTCCAAAGCGGCCCGGCCGAGAGCTGAGGCGGCGGGGAAGGGCTAGCAGAGGCCGGCGAAGCCAAGACAGTCGGGCTGCCGCTTGTGAGGTCATGGCACGAGAGCAACGGGATTGGCCAGGAGCAGGCAGGTGTCATGAGGTCATGGAGGAGAGCAGCTGGGAAGGCTGCAGAGAAGACGAGTGCCTGCGGACGAGAGCCGAGGGAAGCGGGGATGTTCAGAGTGACGGCGTTTCTCTTCCGCAGGAGCCGTTAGGAGGGCTGAAGCCCTGCTTTCCTTTCAATGGCTAAACATGGGCCTGCTGGTGGTGGGAGGCGGTGAAGGAAGGCCTCCTTTTGCATTGTTTGCGTGTGCAGCTCCTGCTTTGCCTATGAAAGTGCCTTTCTCTCGAGCCATGTGTTGTCTCACTTTGACCTTTCCTGGGCTCACTCTGGGGGCGGGGGGGGTGCGGGGCGTGTCTGTGCGTTTGGGCTCACTCTGGGGGCGGGGTGTGTGTGTGTGTGTGTGAGCACGGGCACGCCCAAAGGGCAGGCTCGCAGTGGAGGGAGCGTGGGGCTGCGTGAGCCCGCAGGTAAGTTCTGCCGGGAAGGTAGGGACGGTGCTGCTTGTCTGGTGGAACTTGGCCCTCGGGAGGCCGGATTTCCACTCCAAGGGCAGTGCTGCAGAGCTTGCGAGAGGGGAGACGCAGAGGAAGGTGAAGGGGCCGGGCGTGGCTGGGAGGTGGATTGTGATGCCGTTTCCACGGCAGCGAGGCGAGTGCCTTGCGGCAGTCGTCGGGCAGACACTGTGACGTCATCAAGTGCCTCACCGAGTCCAAAGCGGCCCGGCCGAGAGCTGAGGCGGCGGGAAGGGCTAGCAGAGGCCGGCGAAGCCAAGACAGTCGGGCTGCCGCTTGTGAGGTCATGGCACGAGAGCAACGGGATTGGCCAGGAGCAGGCAGGTGTCATGAGGTCATGGAGGAGAGCAGCTGGGAAGGCTGCAGAGAAGACGAGTGCCTGCGGACGAGAGCCGAGGGAAGCGGGGATGTTCAGAGTGACGGCGTTTATCTTCCGCAGGAGCCGTTAGGAGGGCTGAAGCCCTGCTTTCCTTTCAATGGCTAAACATGGGCCTGCTGGTGGTGGGAGGCAGTGAAGGAAGGCCTCCTTTTGCATTGTTTGCGTGTGCAGCTCCTGCTTTGCCTATGAAAGTGCCTTTCTCTCGAGCCATGTGTTGTCTCACTTTGACCTTTCCTGGGCTCACTCTGGGGGCGGGGCGTGTGGGTGTGTTTGGGCTCACTCTGGGAGCGGGGGGGGGGGGGGGGGGGGCGGGGCATGTCTGTGTGTTTGGGCTCACTCTGGGGGCGGGGGAGGGGGGGGTGGGGTGTGTGTGTGTGTGTGTGAGCGCGGGCACGCCCAAAGGGCAGGCTCGCAGTGGAGGGAGCGTGGGGCTGCGTGAGCCCGCAGGTAAGTTCTGCCGGGAAGGTAGGGACGGTGCTGCTTGTCTGGTGGAACTTGGCCCTCGGGAGGCCGGATTTCCACTCCAAGGGCAGTGCTGCAGAGCTTGCGAGAGGGGAGACGCAGAGGAAGGTGAAGGGGCCGGGCGTGGCTGGCAGGTGGATTGTGATGCCGTTTCCAGTGCAGCGAGGCGAGTGCCTTGCGGCAGTCGTCGGGCAGACACTGTGACATCATCAAGTGCCTCACCGAGTCCAAAGCGGCCCGGCCGAGAGCTGAGGCGGCGGGAAGGGCTAGCAGAGGCCGGCGAAGCCAAGACAGTCGGGCTGCCGCTTGTGAGGTCATGGCACGAGAGCAACGGGATTGGCCAGGAGCAGGCAGGTGTCATGAGGTCATGGAGGAGAGCAGCTGGGAAGGCTGCAGAGAAGACGAGTGCCTGCGGACGAGAGCCGAGGGAAGCGGGGATGTTCAGAGTGACGGCGTTTCTCTTCCGCAGGAGCCGTTAGGAGGGCTGAAGCCCTGCTTTCCTTTCAATGGCTAAACATGGGCCTGCTGGTTGGGAGGCGGTGAAGGAAGGCCTCCTTTTGCATTGTTTGCGTGTGCAGCTCCTGCTTTGCCTATGAAAGTGCCTTTCTCTCGAGCCATGTGTTGTCTCACTTTGACCTTTCCTGGGCTCACTCTGGGGGCGGGGGGGTGCGGGGCGTGTCTGTGCGTTTGGGCTCACTCTGGGGGCGGGGTGTGTGTGTGTGTGGTGTGAGCACGGGCACGCCCAAAGGGCAGGCTCACAGTGGAGGGAGCGTGGGGCTGCGTGAGCCCGCAGGTAAGTTCTGCCGGGAAGGTAGGGACGGTGCTGCTTGTCTGGTGGAACTTGGCCCTCGGGAGGCCGGATTTCCACTCCAAGGGCAGTGCTGCAGAGCTTGCGAGAGGGGAGACGCAGAGGAAGGTGAAGGGGCCGGGCGTGGCTGGGAGGTGGATTGTGATGCCGTTTCCACGGCAGCGAGGCGAGTGCCTTGCGGCAGTCGTCGGGCAGACACTGTGACGTCATCAAGTGCCTCACCGAGTCCAAAGCGGCCCGGCCGAGAGCTCGGGCGGCGGGAAGGGCTAGCAGAGGCCGGCGAAGCCAAGACAGTCGGGCTGCCGCTTGTGAGGTCATGGCACGAGAGCAACGGGATTGGCCAGGAGCAGGCAGGTGTCATGAGGTCATGGAGGAGAGCAGCTGGGAAGGCTGCAGAGAAGACGAGTGCCTGCGGACGAGAGCCGAGGGAAGCGGGGATGTTCAGAGTGACGGCGTTTCTCTTCCGCAGGAGCCGTTAGGAGGGCTGAAGCCCTGCTTTCCTTTCAATGGCTAAACATGGGCCTGCTGGTGGTGGGAGGCGGTGAAGGAAGGCCTCCTTTTGCATTGTTTGCGTGTGCAGCTCCTGCTTTGCCTATGAAAGTGCCTTTCTCTCGAGCCATGTGTTGTCTCACTTTGACCTTTCCTGGGCTCACTCTGGGGGCGGGGGGGTGCGGGGCGTGTCTGTGTGTTTGGGCTCACTCTGGGGGCGGGGGGTGTGTGTGTGTGTGTCAGCACGGGCACGCCCAAAGGGCAGGCTCACAGTGGAGGGAGCGTGGGGCTGCGTGAGCCCGCAGGTAAGTTCTGCCGGGAAGGTAGGGACGGTGCTGCTTGTCTGGTGGAACTTGGCCCTCGGGAGGCCGGATTTCCACTCCAAGGGCAGTGCTGCAGAGCTTGCGAGAGGGGAGACGCAGAGGAAGGTGAAGGGGCCGGGCGTGGCTGGGAGGTGGATTGTGATGCCGTTTCCACGGCAGCGAGGCGAGTGCCTTGCGGCAGTCGTCGGGCAGACACTGTGACGTCATCAAGTGCCTCACCGAGTCCAAAGCGGCCCGGCTGAGAGCTGAGGCGGCGGGAAGGGCTAGCAGAGGCCGGCGAAGCCAAGACAGTCGGGCTGCCGCTTGTGAGGTCATGGCACGAGAGCAACGGGATTGGCCAGGAGCAGGCAGGTGTCATGAGGTCATGGAGGAGAGCAGCTGGGAAGGCTGCAGAGAAGACGAGTGCCTGCGGACGAGAGCCGAGGGAAGCGGGGATGTTCAGAGTGACGGCGTTTCTCTTCCGCAGGAGCCGTTAGGAGGGCTGAAGCCCTGCTTTCCTTTCAATGGCTAAACATGGGCCTGCTGGTGGTGGGAGGCAGTGAAGGAAGGCCTCCTTTTGCATTGTTTGCGTGTGCAGCTCCTGCTTTGCCTATGAAAGTGCCTTTCTCTCGAGCCATGTGTTGTCTCACTTTGACCTTTCCTGGGCTCACTCTGGGGGCGGGGCGTGTGGGTGTGTTTGGGCTCACTCTGGGAGCGGGGGGGGGGGGGGGGGGGGGCGGGGCATGTCTGTGTGTTTGGGCTCACTCTGGGGGCGGGGGAGGGGGGGTGGGGTGTGTGTGTGTGTGTGTGAGCGCGGGCACGCCCAAAGGGCAGGCTCGCAGTGGAGGGAGCGTGGGGCTGCGTGAGCCCGCAGGTAAGTTCTGCCGGGAAGGTAGGGACGGTGCTGCTTGTCTGGTGGAACTTGGCCCTCGGGAGGCCGGATTTCCACTCCAAGGGCAGTGCTGCAGAGCTTGCGAGAGGGGAGACGCAGAGGAAGGTGAAGGGGCCGGGCGTGGCTGGGAGGTGGATTGTGATGCCGTTTCCACGGCAGCGAGGCGAGTGCCTTGCGGCAGTCGTCGGGCAGACACTGTGACGTCATCAAGTGCCTCACCGAGTCCAAAGCGGCCCGGCTGAGAGCTGAGGCGGCGGGAAGGGCTAGCAGAGGCCGGCGAAGCCAAGACAGTCGGGCTGCCGCTTGTGAGGTCATGGCACGAGAGCAACGGGATTGGCCAGGAGCAGGCAGGTGTCATGAGGTCATGGAGGAGAGCAGCTGGGAAGGCTGCAGAGAAGACGAGTGCCTGCGGACGAGAGCCGAGGGAAGCGGGGATGTTCAGAGTGACGGCGTTTCTCTTCCGCAGGAGCCGTTAGGAGGGCTGAAGCCCTGCTTTCCTTTCAATGGCTAAACATGGGCCTGCTGGTGGTGGGAGGCAGTGAAGGAAGGCCTCCTTTTGCATTGTTTGCGTGTGCAGCTCCTGCTTTGCCTATGAAAGTGCCTTTCTCTCGAGCCATGTGTTGTCTCACTTTGACCTTTCCTGGGCTCACTCTGGGGGCGGGGCGTGTGGGTGTGTTTGGGCTCACTCTGGGAGCCGGGGGGGGGGGGGGGGGGGGGCGGGGCATGTCTGTGTGTTTGGGCTCACTCTGGGGGCGGGGGAGGGGGGGTGGGGTGTGTGTGTGTGTGTGTGAGCGCGGGGCACGCCCAAAGGGCAGGCTCGCAGTGGAGGGAGCGTGGGGCTGCGTGAGCCCGCAGGTAAGTTCTGCCGGGAAGGTAGGGACGGTGCTGCTTGTCTGGTGGAACTTGGCCCTCGGGAGGCCGGATTTCCACTCCAAGGGCAGTGCTGCAGAGCTTGCGAGAGGGGAGACGCAGAGGAAGGTGAAGGGGCCGGGCGTGGCTGGCAGGTGGATTGTGATGCCGTTTCCAGGGCAGCGAGGCGAGTGCCTTGCGGCAGTCGTCGGGCAGACACTGTGACATCATCAAGTGCCTCACCGAGTCCAAAGCGGCCCGGCCGAGAGCTGAGGCGGCGGGAAGGCTAGCAGAGGCCGGCGAAGCCAAGACAGTCGGGCTGCCGCTTGTGAGGTCATGGCACGAGAGCAACGGGATTGGCCAGGAGCAGGCAGGTGTCATGAGGTCATGGAGGAGAGCAGCTGGGAAGGCTGCAGAGAAGACGAGTGCCTGCGGACGAGAGCCGAGGGAAGCGGGGATGTTCAGAGTGACGGCGTTTCTCTTCCGCAGGAGCCGTTAGGAGGGCTGAAGCCCTGCTTTCCTTTCAATGGCTAAACATGGGCCTGCTGGTGGTGGGAGGCGGTGAAGGAAGGCCTCCTTTTGCATTGTTTGCGTGTGCAGCTCCTGCTTTGCCTATGAAAGTGCCTTTCTCTCGAGCCATGTGTTGTCTCACTTTGACCTTTCCTGGGCTCACTCTGGGGGGCGGGGGTGTGCGGGCGTGTCTGTGCGTTTGGGCTCACTCTGGGGGCGGGGTGTGTGTGTGTGTGGTGTGAGCACGGGCACGCCCAAAGGGCAGGCTCACAGTGGAGGGAGCGTGGGGCTGCGTGAGCCCGCAGGTAAGTTCTGCCGGGAAGGTAGGGACGGTGGCTGCTTGTCTGGTGGAACTTGGCCCTCGGGAGGCCGATTTCCACTCCAAGGGCAGTGCTGCAGAGCTTGCGAGAGGGGAGACGCAGAGGAAGGTGAAGGGGCCGGGCGTGGCTGGGAGGTGGATTGTGATGCCGTTTCCACGGCAGCGAGGCGAGTGCCTTGCGGCAGTCGTCGGGCAGACACTGTGACGTCATCAAGTGCCTCACCGAGTCCAAAGCGGCCCGGCCGAGAGCTCGGGCGGCGGGAAGGGCTAGCAGAGGCCGGCGAAGCCAAGACAGTCGGGCTGCCGCTTGTGAGGTCATGGCACGAGAGCAACGGGATTGGCCAGGAGCAGGCAGGTGTCATGAGGTCATGGAGGAGAGCAGCGTGGGAAGGCTGCAGAGAAGACGAGTGCCTGCGACGAGAGCCGAGGGAAGCGGGGATGTTCAGAGTGACGGCGTTTCTCTTCCGCAGGAGCCGTTAGGAGGGCCTGAAGCCTGCTTTCCTTTCATGGCTAAACATGGGCCTGCTGGTGGTGGGAGGCGGTGAAGGAAGGCCTCCTTTTGCATTGTTTGCGTGTGCAGCTCCTGCTTTGCCTATGAAAGTGCCTTTCTCTCGAGCCATGTGTTGTCTCACTTTGACCTTTCCTGGGCTCACTCTGGGGGCGGGGGGGTGCGGGGCGTGTCTGTGTGTTTGGGCTCACTCTGGGGGGCGGGGTGTGTGTGTGTGTGTGTGAGCGCGGGCACGCCCAAAAGGGCAGGCTCGCAGTGGAGGGAGCGTGGGGCTGCGTGAGCCCGCAGGTAAGTTCTGCCGGGAAGGTAGGGACGGTGCTGCTTGTCTGGTGGAACTTGGCCCTCGGGGAGGCCGGATTTCCACTCCAAGGGC
>NW_027461330.1:0-47884 GCF_030463565.1 Pelecanus crispus
GAGAAATTCCCGGACGTTCACAAGCCCCGTGCCGGGTTCGGGCAAAAAACGCCGCCGAGCGTGCCTCGTACGTCGGGGCATAGGCAGCACAGGTGAGACCGCAGCCCCAGTCTCTGTGGTGCCGTGGAAGCGGCGGCAGTGGGGGCACAGGGCTGGCTATAGTTTTGGGGGGTGGGCTCTTTGGCGTGGGAGAAATCCCTGGACGTTCGCAAGCCCCGTGCCGGGTTCGGGCAAAAAACGCCGCCGAGCGTGCCTCGTACGTCGGGGCATAGGCAGCACAGGTGAGACCGCAGCCCCAGTCTCTGTGGTGCCGTGGAAGCGGCGGCAGTGGGGGCACAGGGCTGGCTATAGTTTTGGGGGGTGGGCTCTTTGGCGTGGGAGAAATCCCCGGACGTTCGCAAGCTCCATGCCGGGTTCGGGCAAAAAACGCCGCCGAGCGTGCCTCGTACGTCGGGGCATAGGTAGCACAGGTGAGACCGCAGCCCCAGTCTCTGTGGTGCCGTGGAAGCGGCGGCAGTGGGGGCACAGGGCTGGCCACAGCTTTGGGGGGTGGCCTCGTTGGTGTGGGAGAAATTCCCGGACGTTCGCAAGCCACGTGCCGGGTTCGGGCAAAAAATGCCGCCGAGCGTGCCTCATACGTCGGGGCATAGGCAGCACAGGTGCGACCGCAGCCCCAGTCTCTGTGGTGCCGTGGAAGCGGCGGCAGTGGGGGCCGAGGGCTGGCTATAGTTTTGGGGGGTGGCCTCTTTGGCGTGGGAGAAATCCCCGGACGTTCGCAAGCTCCATGCCGGGTTCGGGCAAAAAACGCCGCCGAGCGTGCCTCATACGTCGGGGCATAGGTAGCACAGTGAGACCGCAGCCCCAGTCTCTGTGGTGCCGTGGAAGCGGCGGCAGTGGGGGCCGAGGGCTGGCTATAGTTTTGGGGGCTGGGCTCTTTGGCGTGGGAGAAATCCCCGGACGTTCGCAAGCCCCGTGCCGGGTTCGGGCAAAAAACGCTGCCGAGCGTGCCTCGTACGTCGGGGCATAGGTAGCACAGGTGAGACCGCAGCCCCAGTCTCTGTGGTGCCGTGGAAGCGGCGGCAGTGGGGGCACAGGGCTGGCCACAGCTTTGAGGGGTGGCCTCGTTGGTGTGGGAGAAATCCCCGGACGTTCGCAAGCCACGTGCCGGGTTCGGGCAAAAAATGCCGCCGAGCGTGCCTCATACGTCGGGGCATAGGTAGCACAGGTGCGACCGCAGCCCCAGTCTCTGTGGTGCCGTGGAAGCGGCGGCAGTGGGGGCCGAGGGCTGGCTATAGTTTTGGGGGCTGGGCTCTTTGGTGTGGGAGAAATTCCCGGACGTTCGCAAGCCCCGTGCCGGGTTCGGGCAAAAAACGCCGCCGAGCGTGCCTCGTACGTCGGGGCATAGGCAGCACAGGTGAGACCGCAGCCCCAGTCTTAGTGGTGCCGTGGAAGCGGCGGCAGTGGGTGCACAGGTCTGGCCACAGCTTTGGGGGCTGGGCTCTTTGGTGTGGGAGAAATCCCCGGACGTTCGCAAGCCCCGTGCCGGGTTCGGGCAAAAAACGCCGCCGAGCGTGCCTCGTACGTTGGGGCATAGGCAGCACAGGTGAGACCGCAGCCCCAGTCTCTGTGGTGCCGTGGAAGCGGCGGCAGTGGGGGCCGAGGGCTGGCCACAGCTTTGGGGGCTGGGCTCTTTGGTGTGGGAGAAATCCCCGGACGTTCGCAAGCCCCGTGCCGGGTTCGGGCAAAAAACGCCGCCGAGCGTGCCTTATACGTCGGGGCATAGGTAGCACAGGTGAGACCGCAGCCCCAGTCTCTGTGGTGCCATGGAAGCGGCGGCAGTGGGGGCACAGGGCTGCCTATAGTTTTGGGGGGTGGCCTCTTTGGCGTGGGAGAAATCCCCGGACGTTCGCAAGCCCCGTGCCGGGTTCGGGCAAAAAACGCCGCCGAGCGTGCCTCGTACGTCGGGGCATAGGCAGCACAGGTGCGACCGCAGCCCCAGTCTCTGTGGTGCCGTGGAAGCGGCGGCAGTGGGTGCACCGGGCTGCCTATAGTTTTGGGGGGTGGCCTCTTTGGCGTGGGAGAAATTCCCGGACGTTCGCAAGCCCCGTGCCGGGTTCGGGCAAAAAACGCCGCCGAGCGTGCCTCGTACGTCGGGGCATAGCAGCACAGGTGCGACCGCAGCCCCAGTCTCTGTGGTGCCGTGGAAGCGGCGGCAGTGGGTGCACAGGGCTGGCCACAGCTTTGGGGGCTGGGCTCTTTGGCGTGGGAGAAATCCCCGGACGTTCGCAAGCCCCGTGCCGGGTTCGGGCAAAAAACGCCTCCGAGCGTGCCTCGTACGTTGGGGCATAGGCAGCACAGGTGCGACCGCAGCCCCAGTCTCTGTGGTGCCGTGGAAGCGGCGGCAGTGGGGGCCGAGGGCTGGCTATAGTTTTGGGGGCTGGGCTCTTTGGCGTGGGAGAAATCCCCGGACGTTCGCAAGCCCCGTGCCGGGTTCGGGCAAAAAACGCCGCCGAGCGTGCGTCGTACGTCGGGGCATAGGCAGCACAGGTGAGACCGCAGCCCCAGTCTCTGTGGTGCCGTGGAAGCGGCGGCAGTGGGGGCACAGGGCTGGCTATAGTTTTGGGGGCTGGGCTCTTTGGTGTGGGAGAAATCCCCGGACGTTCGCAAGCCCCGTGCCGGGTTCGGGCAAAAAACGCCGCCGAGCGTGCCTCGTACGTCGGGGCATAGGCAGCACAGGTGAGACCGCAGCCCCAGTCTCTGTGGTGCCGTGGAAGCGGCGGCAGTGGGGGCACAGGGCTGGCTATAGTTTTGGGGGGTGGGCTCTTTGGCGTGGGAGAAATCCCCGGACGTTCGCAAGCTCCGTGCCGGGTTCGGGCAAAAAACGCCGCCGAGCGTGCCTCGTACGTCGGGGCATAGGTAGCACAGGTGAGACCGCAGCCCCAGTCTCTGTGGTGCCGTGGAAGCGGCGGCAGTGGGGGCACAGGGCTGGCTACAGCTTTGGGGGCTAGGCTCTTTGGTGTGGGAAAAATCCCCGGACATTCGCAAGCTCCGTGCCGGGTTTGGGCAAAAAACGCCGCCGAGCGTGCCTCATACGTCGGGGCATAGGTAGCACAGTGAGACCGCAGCCCCAGTCTCTGTGGTGCCGTGGAAGCGGCGGCAGTGGGGGCCGAGGGCTGGCTATAGTTTTGGGGGCTGGGCTCTTTGGCGTGGGAGAAATCCCCGGACGTTCGCAAGCCCCGTGCCGGGTTCGGGCAAAAAACGCCGCCGAGCGTGCCTCGTACGTCGGGGCATAGGTAGCACAGGTGAGACCGCAGCCCCAGTCTCTGTGGTGCCGTGGAAGCGGCGGCAGTGGGGGCACAGGGCTGGCCACAGCTTTGGGGGGTGGCCTCGTTGGTGTGGGAGAAATCCCCGGACGTTCGCAAGCCCCGTGCCGGGTTCGGGCAAAAAATGCCGCCGAGCGTGCCTCATACGTCGGGGCATAGGTAGCACAGGTGCGACCGCAGCCCCAGTCTCTGTGGTGCCGTGGAAGCGGCGGCAGTGGGGGCCGAGGGCTGGCTATAGTTTTGGGGGCTGGGCTCTTTGGTGTGGGAGAAATTCCCGGACGTTCGCAAGCCCCGTGCCGGGTTCGGGCAAAAAACGCCGCCGAGCGTGCCTCGTACGTCGGGGCATAGGCAGCACAGGTGCGACCGCAGCCCCAGTCTCTGTGGTGCCGTGGAAGCGGCGGCAGTGGGTGCACAGGGCTGCCTATAGTTTTGGGGGGTGGCCTCTTTGGCGTGGGAGAAATCCCCGGACGTTCGCAAGCCCCGAGCCGGGTTCGGGCAAAAAACGCCGCCGAGCGTGCCTCGTACGTCGGGGCATAGGCAGCACAGGTGAGACCGCAGCCCCAGTCTCTGTGGTGCCGTGGAAGCGGCGGCAGTGGGTGCACAGGGCTGGCTCTAGTTTTGGGGGGTGGGATCTTTGGCGTGGGAGAAATCCCCGGACGTTCGCAAGCCTCGAGCCAGGTTCGGGCAAAAAACGCTGCCGAGCGTGCCTCGTACGTCGGGGCATAGGCAGCACAGGTGAGACCGCAGCCCCAGCCTCTGTGGTGCCGTGGAAGCGGCGGCAGTGGGGGCCGAGGGCTGGATATAGTTTTGGGGGCTGGGCTCTTTGGCGTGGGAGAAATCCCCGGACGTTCGCAAGCCCCGAGCCGGGTTCGGGCAAAAAACGCCGCCGAGCGTGCCTCGTACGTCGCGGCATAGGTAGCACAGGTGAGACCGCAGCCCCAGTCTCTGTGGTGCCGTGGAAGCGGCGGCAGTGGGTGCACAGGGCTGCCTATAGTTTTGGGGGCTGGGCTCTTTGGTGTGGGAGAAATCCCCGGACGTTCGCAAGCCCCGAGCCGGGTTCAGGCAAAAAACGCCGCCGAGCGTGCCTCGTACGTCGGGGCATAGGTAGCACAGGTGAGACCGCAGCCCCAGTCTCTGTGGTGCCGTGGAAGCGGCGGCAGTGGGTGCACAGGGCTGGCCACAGCTTTGGGGGCTGGGCTCTTTGGCGTTGGAGAAATCCCCGGACGTTCGCAAGCCCCGTGCCGGGTTCGGGCAAAAAACGCCGCCGAGCGTGCCTCATACGTCGGGGCATAGGTAGCACAGGTGAGACCGCAGCCCCAGTCTCTGTGGTGCCGTGGAAGCGGCGGCAGTGGGGGCCGAGGGCTGCCTATAGTTTTGGGGGGTGGCCTCTTTGGCGTGGGAGAAATCCCCGGACGTTCGCAAGCCCCGAGCCGGATTCGGGCAAAAAACGCCGCCGAGCGTGCCTCGTACGTCGGGGCATAGGCAGCACAGGTGAGACCGCAGCCCCAGTCTCTGTGGTGCCGTGGAAGCGGCGGCAGTGGGGGCCGAGGGCTGGCCACAGCTTTGGGGGCTGGGCTCTTTGGCGTGGGAGAAATCCCCGGACGTTCGCAAGCCCCGTGCCGGGTTCGGGCAAAAAACGCCGCCGAGCGTGCCTCGTACGTCGGGGCATAGGCAGCACAGGTGAGACCGCAGCCCCAGTCTCTGTGGTGCCGTGGAAGCGGCGGCAGTGGGGGCCGAGGGCTGGCTATAGTTTTGGGGGGTGGGATCTTTGGCGTGGGAGAAATCCCCGGACGTTCGCAAGCCCCGTGCCGGGTTCGGGCAAAAAACGCCGCCGAGCGTGCCTCATACGTCGGGGCATAGGTAGCACAGGTGAGACCACAGCCCCAGTCTCTGTGGTGCCGTGGAAGCGGCGGCAGTGGGGGCCGAGGGCTGGATATAGTTTTGGGGGCTGGGCTCTTTGGTGTGGGAGAAATTCCCGGACGTTCACAAGCCCCGTGCCGGGTTCGGGCAAAAAACGCCGCCGAGCGTGCCTCGTACGTCGGGGCATAGGCAGCACAGGTGAGACCGCAGCCCCAGTCTCTGTGGTGCCGTGGAAGCGGCGGCAGTGGGGGCACAGGGCTGGCTATAGTTTTGGGGGGTGGGCTCTTTGGCGTGGGAGAAATCCCTGGACGTTCGCAAGCCCCGTGCCGGGTTCGGGCAAAAAACGCCGCCGAGCGTGCCTCGTACGTCGGGGCATAGGCAGCACAGGTGAGACCGCAGCCCCAGTCTCTGTGGTGCCGTGGAAGCGGCGGCAGTGGGGGCACAGGGCTGGCTATAGTTTTGGGGGGTGGGCTCTTTGGCGTGGGAGAAATCCCCGGACGTTCGCAAGCTCCATGCCGGGTTCGGGCAAAAAACGCCGCCGAGCGTGCCTCATACGTCGGGGCATAGGTAGCACAGTGAGACCGCAGCCCCAGTCTCTGTGGTGCCGTGGAAGCGGCGGCAGTGGGGGCCGAGGGCTGGCCACAGCTTTGGGGGCTGGGCTCTTTGGCGTGGGAGAAATCCCCGGACGTTCGCAAGCCCCGTGCCGGGTTCGGGCAAAAAACGCTGCCGAGCGTGCCTCGTACGTCGGGGCATAGGTAGCACAGGTGAGACCGCAGCCCCAGTCTCTGTGGTGCCGTGGAAGCGGCGGCAGTGGGGGCACAGGGCTGGCCACAGCTTTGGGGGGTGGCCTCGTTGGTGTGGGAGAAATTCCCGGACGTTCGCAAGCCACGTGCCGGGTTCGGGCAAAAAATGCCGCCGAGCGTGCCTCATACGTCGGGGCATAGGCAGCACAGGTGCGACCGCAGCCCCAGTCTCTGTGGTGCCGTGGAAGCGGCGGCAGTGGGGGCCGAGGGCTGGCTATAGTTTTGGGGGGTGGCCTCTTTGGCGTGGGAGAAATCCCCGGACGTTCGCAAGCTCCATGCCGGGTTCGGGCAAAAAACGCCGCCGAGCGTGCCTCATACGTCGGGGCATAGGTAGCACAGGTGCGACCGCAGCCCCAGTCTCTGTGGTGCCGTGGAAGCGGCGGCAGTGGGGGCCGAGGGCTGGCTATAGTTTTGGGGGCTGGGCTCTTTGGCGTGGGAGAAATCCCCGGACGTTCGCAAGCCCCGTGCCGGGTTCGGGCAAAAAACGCTGCCGAGCGTGCCTCGTACGTCGGGGCATAGGTAGCACAGGTGAGACCGCAGCCCCAGTCTCTGTGGTGCCGTGGAAGCGGCGGCAGTGGGGGCACAGGGCTGGCCACAGCTTTGAGGGGTGGCCTCGTTGGTGTGGGAGAAATCCCCGGACGTTCGCAAGCCACGTGCCGGGTTCGGGCAAAAAATGCCGCCGAGCGTGCCTCATACGTCGGGGCATAGGTAGCACAGGTGCGACCGCAGCCCCAGTCTCTGTGGTGCCGTGGAAGCGGCGGCAGTGGGGGCCGAGGGCTGGCTATAGTTTTGGGGGCTGGGCTCTTTGGTGTGGGAGAAATTCCCGGACGTTCGCAAGCCCCGTGCCGGGTTCGGGCAAAAAACGCCGCCGAGCGTGCCTCGTACGTCGGGGCATAGGCAGCACAGGTGAGACCGCAGCCCCAGTCTTAGTGGTGCCGTGGAAGCGGCGGCAGTGGGTGCACAGGTCTGGCCACAGCTTTGGGGCTGGGCTCTTTGGTGTGGGAGAAATCCCCGGACGTTCGCAAGCCCCGTGCCGGGTTCGGGCAAAAAACGCCGCCGAGCGTGCCTCGTACGTTGGGGCATAGGCAGCACAGGTGAGACCGCAGCCCCAGTCTCTGTGGTGCCGTGGAAGCGGCGGCAGTGGGGGCCGAGGGCTGGCCACAGCTTTGGGGGCTGGGCTCTTTGGTGTGGGAGAAATCCCCGGACGTTCGCAAGCCCCGTGCCGGGTTCGGGCAAAAAACGCCGCCGAGCGTGCCTTATACGTCGGGGCATAGGTAGCACAGGTGAGACCGCAGCCCCAGTCTCTGTGGTGCCATGGAAGCGGCGGCAGTGGGGGCACAGGGCTGCCTATAGTTTTGGGGGTGGCCTCTTTGGCGTGGGAGAAATCCCCGGACGTTCGCAAGCCCCGAGCCGGGTTCGGGCAAAAAACGCCGCCGAGCGTGCCTCGTACGTCGGGGCATAGGCAGCACAGGTGCGACCGCAGCCCCAGTCTCTGTGGTGCCGTGGAAGCGGCGGCAGTGGGTGCACCGGGCTGCCTATAGTTTTGGGGGGTGGCCTCTTTGGCGTGGGAGAAATCCCCGGACGTTCGCAAGCCCCGTGCCGGGTTCGGGCAAAAAACGCCGCCGAGCGTGCCTCGTACGTCGGGGCATAGGCAGCACAGGTGCGACCGCAGCCCCAGTCTCTGTGGTGCCGTGGAAGCGGCGGCAGTGGGTGCACAGGGCTGGCCACAGCTTTGGGGGCTGGGCTCTTTGGCGTGGGAGAAATCCCCGGACGTTCGCAAGCCCCGTGCCGGGTTCGGGCAAAAAACGCCTCCGAGCGTGCCTCGTACGTTGGGGCATAGGCAGCACAGGTGCGACCGCAGCCCCAGTCTCTGTGGTGCCGTGGAAGCGGCGGCAGTGGGGGCCGAGGGCTGGCTATAGTTTTGGGGGCTGGGCTCTTTGGCGTGGGAGAAATCCCCGGACGTTCGCAAGCCCCGTGCCGGGTTCGGGCAAAAAACGCCGCCGAGCGTGCGTCGTACGTCGGGGCATAGGCAGCACAGGTGAGACCGCAGCCCCAGTCTCTGTGGTGCCGTGGAAGCGGCGGCAGTGGGGGCACAGGGCTGGCTATAGTTTTGGGGGCTGGGCTCTTTGGTGTGGGAGAAATCCCCGGACGTTCGCAAGCCCCGTGCCGGGTTCGGGCAAAAAACGCCGCCGAGCGTGCCTCGTACGTCGGGGCATAGGCAGCACAGGTGAGACCGCAGCCCCAGTCTCTGTGGTGCCGTGGAAGCGGCGGCAGTGGGGGCACAGGGCTGGCTATAGTTTTGGGGGGTGGGCTCTTTGGCGTGGGAGAAATCCCCGGACGTTCGCAAGCTCCGTGCCGGGTTCGGGCAAAAAACGCCGCCGAGCGTGCCTCGTACGTCGGGGCATAGGTAGCACAGGTGAGACCGCAGCCCCAGTCTCTGTGGTGCCGTGGAAGCGGCGGCAGTGGGGGCACAGGGCTGGCTACAGCTTTGGGGGCTGGGCTCTTTGGTGTGGGAAAAATCCCCGGACATTCGCAAGCTCCGTGCCGGGTTTGGGCAAAAAACGCCGCCGAGCGTGCCTCATACGTCGGGGCATAGGTAGCACAGTGAGACCGCAGCCCCAGTCTCTGTGGTGCCGTGGAAGCGGCGGCAGTGGGGGCCGAGGGCTGGCTATAGTTTTGGGGGCTGGGCTCTTTGGCGTGGGAGAAATCCCCGGACGTTCGCAAGCCCCGTGCCGGGTTCGGGCAAAAAACGCTGCCGAGCGTGCCTCGTACGTCGGGGCATAGGTAGCACAGGTGAGACCGCAGCCCCAGTCTCTGTGGTGCCGTGGAAGCGGCGGCAGTGGGGGCACAGGGCTGGCCACAGCTTTGGGGGGTGGCCTCGTTGGTGTGGGAGAAATCCCCGGACGTTCGCAAGCCCCGTGCCGGGTTCGGGCAAAAAATGCCGCCGAGCGTGCCTCATACGTCGGGGCATAGGTAGCACAGGTGCGACCGCAGCCCCAGTCTCTGTGGTGCCGTGGAAGCGGCGGCAGTGGGGGCCGAGGGCTGGCTATAGTTTTGGGGGCTGGGCTCTTTGGTGTGGGAGAAATTCCCGGACGTTCGCAAGCCCCGTGCCGGGTTCGGGCAAAAAACGCCGCCGAGCGTGCCTCGTACGTCGGGGCATAGGCAGCACAGGTGAGACCGCAGCCCCAGTCTTAGTGGTGCCGTGGAAGCGGCGGCAGTGGGGGCACAGGGCTGGCTATAGTTTTGGGGGCTGGGCTCTTTGGTGTGGGAGAAATCCCCGGACGTTCGCAAGCCCCGTGCCGGGTTCGGGCAAAAAACGCCGCCGAGCGTGCCTCGTACGTTGGGGCATAGGCAGCACAGGTGAGACCGCAGCCCCAGTCTCTGTGGTGCCGTGGAAGCGGCGGCAGTGGGGGCCGAGGGCTGGCCACAGCTTTGGGGGCTGGGCTCTTTGGTGTGGGAGAAATCCCCGGACGTTCGCAAGCCCCGAGCCGGGTTCGGGCAAAAAACGCCGTTGAGCGTGCCTCGTACGTCGGGGCATAGGCAGCACAGGTGAGACCGCAGCCCCAGTCTCTGTGGTGCCGTGGAAGCGGCGACAGTGGGGGCCGAGGGCTGGCTATAGTTTTGGGGGGTGGCCTCTTTGGCCTTGGAGAAATCCCCGGAGGTTCGCAAGCCCCGAGCCAGGTTCGGGCAAAAAACGCCACCAAGCGTGCCTCGTACGTCGGGGCATAGGCAGCACAGGTGCGACCGCAGCCCCAGTCTCTGTGGTGCCGTGGAAGCGGCGGCAGTGGGGGCCGAGGGCTGCCTATAGTTTTGGGGGATGGCCTCGTTGGTGTGGGAGAAATCCCCGGACGTTCGCAAGCCCCGTGCCGGGTTCGGGCAAAAAAACGCCGCCGAGCGTGCCTCGTACGTCGGGGCATAGGCAGCACAGGTGCAACCGCAGCCCCAGTCTCTGTGGTGCCGTGGAAGCGGCGGCAGTGGGTGCACAGGGCTGGCCACAGCTTTGGGGGGTGGCCTCTTTGGTGTGGGAGAAATCCCCGGACGTTCGCAAGCCCCGTGCCGGGTTCGGGCAAGAAACGCCGCCGAGCGTGCCTCGTACGTCGGGGCATAGGCAGCAAAGGTGCGACCGCAGCCCCAGTCTCTGTGGTGCCGTGGAAGCGGCGGCAGTGGGGGCACAGGGCTGCCTATAGTTTTGGGGGGTGGCCTCTTTGGCGTGGGAGAAATCCCCGGACGTTCGCAAGCCCCGTGCCGGGTTCGGGCAAAAAACGCCGCCGAGCGTGCCTCGTACGTCGGGGCATAGGTAGCACAGGTGCAACCGCAGCCCCAGTCTCTGTCGTGCCGTGGAAGCGGCGGCAGTGGGGGCACAGGGCTGGCCACAGCTTTGGGGGGTGGCCTCTTTGGTGTGGGAGAAATCCCCGGACGTTCGCAAGCCACGTGCCGGGTTCGGGCAAAAAACGCCGCCGAGCGTGCCTCGTACGTCGGGGCATAGGTAGCACAGGTGAGACCGCAGCCCCAGTCTCTGTGGTGCCGTGGAAGCGGCGGCAGTGGGGGCACAGGGCTGGCCACAGCTTTGGGGGCTGGGCTCTTTGGTGTGGGAGAAATCCCCGGACGTTCGCAAGCCCCGTGCCGGGTTCGGGCAAAAAACGCCCCGAGCGTGCCTCGTACGTCGGGGCATAGGCAGCACAGGTGCGACCGCAGCCCCAGTCTCTGTGGTGCCGTGGAAGCGGCGGCAGTGGGTGCACAGGGCTGGCTATAGTTTTGGGGGGTGGCCTCGTTGGTGTGGGAGAAATCCCGGACGTTCGCAAGCCACGTGCCGGGTTCGGGCAAAAAATGCCGCCGAGCGTGCCTCATACGTCGGGGCATAGGTAGCACAGGTGCGACCGCAGCCCCAGTCTCTGTGGTGCCGTGGAAGCGGCGGCAGTGGGGGCCGAGGGCTGGCTATAGTTTTGGGGGCTGGGCTCTTTGGCGTGGGAGAAATCCCCGGACGTTCGCAAGCCCCGTGCCGGGTTCGGGCAAAAAACGCCGCCGAGCGTGCCTCGTACGTCGGGGCATAGGCAGCACAGGTGCGACCGCAGCCCCAGTCTCTGTGGTGCCGTGGAAGCGGCGGCAGTGGGTGCACAGGGCTGGCCACAGCTTTGGGGGCTGGGCTCTTTGGCGTGGGAGAAATCCCCGGACGTTCGCAAGCCCCGTGCCGGGTTCGGGCAAAAAACGCCGCCGAGCGTGCCTCGTACGTCGGGGCATAGGCAGCACAGGTGAGACCGCAGCCCCAGTCTCTGTGGTGCCGTGGAAGCGGCGGCAGTGGGTGCACAGGGCTGCCTATAGTTTTGGGGGCTGGGCTCTTTGGCGTGGGAGAAATCCCCAGACGTTCGCAAGCCCCGTGCCGGGTTCGGGCAAAGAACGCCGCCGAGCGTGCCTCGTACGTCGGGGCATATGCAGCACAGGTGCGACCGCAGCCCCAGTCTCTGTGGTGCCGTGGAAGCGGCGGCAGTGGGTGCACAGGGCTGGCCACAGCTTTGGGGGGTGGCCTCGTTGGTGTGGGAGAAATCCCCGGACGTTCGCAAGCCCCGTGCCGGGTTCGGGCAAAAAACGCCTCCGAGCGTGCCTCGTACGTTGGGGCATAGGCAGCACAGGTGCGACCGCAGCCCCAGTCTCTGTGGTGCCGTGGAAGCGGCGGCAGTGGGGGCCGAGGGCTGCCTATAGTTTTGGGGGCTGGGCTCTTTGGCGTGGGAGAAATCCCCGGACGTTCGCAAGCCCCGAGCCGGGTTCGGGCAAAAAACGCCGCCGAGCGTGCCTCGTACGTCGGGGCATAGGCAGCACAGGTGAGACCGCAGCCCCAGTCTCTGTGGTGCCGTGGAAGCGGCGGCAGTGGGGGCACAGGGCTGGCTATAGTTTTGGGGGGTGGGCTCTTTGGCGTGGGAGAAATCCCCGGACGTTCGCAAGCCCCGTGCCGGGTTCGGGCAAAAAACGCCGCCGAGCGTGCCTCGTACGTCGGGGCATAGGCAGCACAGGTGAGACCGCAGCCCCAGTCTCTGTGGTGCCGTGGAAGCGGCGGCAGTGGGGGCACAGGGCTGGCCACAGCTTTGGGGGCTGGCCTCTTTGGCGTGGGAGAAATCCCCGGACGTTCGCAAGCCCCGTGCCGGGTTCGGGCAAAAACGCCGCCGAGCGTGCCTCGTACGTCGGGGCATAGGTAGCACAGGTGAGACCGCAGCCCCAGTCTCTGTGGTGCCGTGGAAGCGGCGGCAGTGGGGGCACAGGGCTGGCTATAGTTTTGGGGGGTGGCCTCTTTGGCGTGGGAGAAATCCCCGGACGTTCGCAAGCCCCGTGCCGGGTTCGGGCAAAAAACGCCGCCGAGCGTGCCTCGTACGTCGGGGCATAGGTAGCACAGTGAGACCGCAGCCCCAGTCTCTGTGGTGCCGTGGAAGCGGCGGCAGTGGGGGCACAGGGCTGGCTATAGTTTTGGGGGGTGGGCTCTTTGGCGTGGGAGAAATCCCCGGACGTTCGCAAGCTCCGTGCCGGGTTCGGGCAAAAAACGCCGCCGAGCGTGCCTCGTACGTCGGGGCATAGGTAGCACAGGTGAGACCGCAGCCCCAGTCTCTGTGGTGCCGTGGAAGCGGCGGCAGTGGGGGCACAGGGCTGCCTATAGTTTTGGGGGCTGGGCTCTTTGGTGTGGGAAAAATCCCCGGACGTTCGCAAGCTCCGTGCCGGGTTTGGGCAAAAAACGCCGCCGAGCGTGCCTCATACGTCGGGGCATAGGTAGCACAGTGAGACCGCAGCCCCAGTCTCTGTGGTGCCGTGGAAGCGGCGGCAGTGGGGGCCGAGGGCTGGCTATAGTTTTGGGGGCTGGGCTCTTTGGCGTGGGAGAAATCCCCGGACGTTCGCAAGCCCCGTGCCGGTTTCGGGCAAAAAACGCTGCCGAGCGTGCCTCGTACGTCGGGGCATAGGTAGCACAGGTGAGACCGCAGCCCCAGTCTTAGTGGTGCCGTGGAAGCGGCGGCAGTGGGGGCACAGGGCTGGCCACAGCTTTGGGGGGTGGCCTCGTTGGTGTGGGAGAAATCCCCGGACGTTCGCAAGCCCCGTGCCGGGTTCGGGCAAAAAATGCCGCCGAGCGTGCCTCATACGTCGGGGCATAGGTAGCACAGGTGCGACCGCAGCCCCAGTCTCTGTGGTGCCGTGGAAGCGGCGGCAGTGGGGGCCGAGGGCTGGCTATAGTTTTGGGGGCTGGGCTCTTTGGTGTGGGAGAAATTCCCGGACGTTCACAAGCCCCGTGCCGGGTTCGGGCAAAAAACGCCGCCGAGCGTGCCTCGTACGTCGGGGCATAGGCAGCACAGGTGCGACCGCAGCCCCAGTCTCTGTGGTGCCGTGGAAGCGGCGGCAGTGGGGGCCGAGGGCTGGCCACAGCTTTGGGGGCTGGGCTCTTTGGTGTGGGAGAAATCCCCGGACGTTCGCAAGCCCCGTGCCGGGTTCGGGCAAAAAACGCCGCCGAGCGTGCCTCATACGTCGGGGCATAGGTAGCACAGGTGAGACGGCAGCCCCAGTCTCTGTGGTGCCGTGGAAGCGGCGGCAGTGGGGGCACAGGGCTGCCTATAGTTTTGGGGGGTGGGCTCTTTGGCGTGGGAGAAATCCCCGGACGTTCGCAAGCCCCGAGCCGGGTTCGGGCAAAAAACGCCGCCGAGCGTGCCTCGTACGTCGGGGCATAGGCAGCACAGGTGAGACCGCAGCCCCAGCCTCTGTGGTGCCGTGGAAGCGGCGGCAGTGGGTGCACCGGGCTGCCTATAGTTTTGGGGGGTGGCCTCTTTGGCGTGGGAGAAATCCCCGGACGTTCGCAAGCCCCGTGCCGGGTTCGGGCAAAAAACGCCGCCGAGCGTGCCTCGTACGTCGGGGCATAGGCAGCACAGGTGCGACCGCAGCCCCAGTCTCTGTGGTGCCGTGGAAGCGGCGGCAGTGGGTGCACAGGGCTGGCCACAGCTTTGGGGGCTGGGCTCTTTGGCGTGGGAGAAATCCCCGGACGTTCGCAAGCCCCGTGCCGGGTTCGGGCAAAGAACGCCGCCGAGCTTGCCTCGTACGTCGGTGCATAGGCAGCACAGGTGCGACCGCAGCCCCAGTCTCTGTGGTGCCGTGGAAGCGGCGGCAGTGGGTGCACAGGGCTGGCCACAGCTTTGGGCGGTGGCCTCGTTGGTGTGGGAGAAATCCCCGGACGTTCGCAAGCCCCGTGCCGGGTTCGGGCAAAAAACGCCTCCGAGCGTGCCTCGTACGTTGGGGCATAGGCAGCACAGGTGCGACCGCAGCCCCAGTCTCTGTGGTGCCGTGGAAGCGGCGGCAGTGGGGGCACAGGGCTGGCTATAGTTTTGGGGGCTGGGCTCTTTGGCGTGGGAGAAATCCCCGGACGTTCGCAAGCCCCGAGCCGGGTTCGGGCAAAAAACGCTGCCGAGCGTGCCTCGTACGTCGGGGCATAGGTAGCACAGGTGCGACCGCAGCCCCAGTCTCTGTGGTGCCGTGGAAGCGGCGGCAGTGGGGGCACAGGGCTGGCCACAGCTTTGGGGGCTGGGCTCTTTGGTGTGGGAAAAATCCCCGGACGTTCGCAAGCTCCGTGCCGGGTTTGGGCAAAAAACGCCGCCGAGCGTGCCTCGTACGTCGGGGCATAGGCAGCACAGGTGAGACCGCAGCCCCAGTCTCTGTGGTGCCGTGGAAGCGGCGGCAGTGGGGGCACAGGGCTGGCTATAGTTTTGGGGGGTGGGCTCTTTGGTGTGGGAGAAATCCCCGGACGTTCGCAAGCCCCGTGCCGGGTTCGGGCAAAAAACGCCGCCGAGCGTGCCTCGTACGTTGGGGCATAGGCAGCACAGGTGAGACCGCAGCCCCAGTCTCTGTGGTGCCGTGGAAGCGGCGGCAGTGGGGGCCGAGGGCTGGCCACAGCTTTGGGGGCTGGGCTCTTTGGTGTGGGAGAAATCCCCGGACGTTCGCAAGCCCCGTGCCGGGTTCGGGCAAAAAACGCCGCCGAGCGTGCCTTATACGTCGGGGCATAGGTAGCACAGGTGAGACCGCAGCCCCAGTCTCTGTGGTGCCATGGAAGCGGCGGCAGTGGGGGCACAGGGCTGGCCACAGCTTTGGGGGCTGGGCTCTTTGGCGTGGGAGAAATCCCCGGACGTTCGCAAGCCCCGTGCCGGGTTCGGGCAAAAAACGCCGCCGAGCGTGCCTCGTACGTTGGGGCATAGGCAGCACAGGTGCGACCGCAGCCCCAGTCTCTGTGGTGCCGTGGAAGCGGCGGCAGTGGGGGCCGAGGGCTGGCTATAGTTTTGGGGGCTGGGCTCTTTGGTGTGGGAGAAATCCCCGGACGTTCGCAAGCCCCGTGCCGGGTTCGGGCAAAAAACGCCGCCGAGCGTGCCTCGTACGTCGGGGCATAGGCAGCACAGGTGAGACCGCAGCCCCAGTCTCTGTGGTGCCGTGGAAGCGGCGGCAGTGGGGGCACAGGGCTGGCTATAGTTTTGGGGGGTGGCCTCTTTGGCGTGGGAGAAATCCCCGGACGTTCGCAAGCTCCGTGCCGGGTTCGGGCAAAAAACGCCGCCGAGCGTGCCTCGTACGTCGGGGCATAGGTAGCACAGGTGAGACCGCAGCCCCAGTCTCTGTGGTGCCGTGGAAGCGGCGGCAGTGGGGGCACAGGGCTGGCTATAGTTTTGGGGGGTGGGCTCTTTGGCGTGGGAGAAATCCCCGGACGTTCGCAAGCTCCATGCCGGGTTCGGGCAAAAAACGCCGCCGAGCGTGCCTCATACGTCGGGGCATAGGTAGCACAGTGAGACCGCAGCCCCAGTCTCTGTGGTGCCGTGGAAGCGGCGGCAGTGGGGGCCGAGGGCTGGCCACAGCTTTGGGGGCTGGGCTCTTTGGCGTGGGAGAAATCCCCGGACGTTCGCAAGCCCCGTGCCGGGTTCGGGCAAAAAACGCTGCCGAGCGTGCCTCGTACGTCGGGGCATAGGTAGCACAGGTGAGACCGCAGCCCCAGTCTCTGTGGTGCCGTGGAAGCGGCGGCAGTGGGGGCACAGGGCTGGCCACAGCTTTGGGGGGTGGCCTCGTTGGTGTGGGAGAAATTCCCGGACGTTCGCAAGCCACGTGCCGGGTTCGGGCAAAAAATGCCGCCGAGCGTGCCTCATACGTCGGGGCATAGGCAGCACAGGTGCGACCGCAGCCCCAGTCTCTGTGGTGCCGTGGAAGCGGCGGCAGTGGGGGCCGAGGGCTGGCTATAGTTTTGGGGGGTGGCCTCTTTGGCGTGGGAGAAATCCCCGGACGTTCGCAAGCTCCATGCCGGGTTCGGGCAAAAAACGCCGCCGAGCGTGCCTCATACGTCGGGGCATAGGTAGCACAGGTGCGACCGCAGCCCCAGTCTCTGTGGTGCCGTGGAAGCGGCGGCAGTGGGGGCCGAGGGCTGGCTAT
Organism: Pelecanus crispus; assembly: GCF_030463565.1. Taxonomy (NCBI): domain Eukaryota; kingdom Metazoa; phylum Chordata; class Aves; order Pelecaniformes; family Pelecanidae; genus Pelecanus; species Pelecanus crispus. The sequence goes on from NW_027461330.1 coordinate 16,403, forward strand.
AGTTTTGGGGGCTGGGCTCTTTGGCGTGGGAGAAATCCCCGGACGTTCGCAAGCCCCGTGCCGGGTTCGGGCAAAAAACGCTGCCGAGCGTGCCTCGTACGTCGGGGCATAGGTAGCACAGGTGAGACCGCAGCCCCAGTCTCTGTGGTGCCGTGGAAGCGGCGGCAGTGGGGGCACAGGGCTGGCCACAGCTTTGAGGGGTGGCCTCGTTGGTGTGGGAGAAATCCCCGGACGTTCGCAAGCCACGTGCCGGGTTCGGGCAAAAAATGCCGCCGAGCGTGCCTCATACGTCGGGGCATAGGTAGCACAGGTGCGACCGCAGCCCCAGTCTCTGTGGTGCCGTGGAAGCGGCGGCAGTGGGGGCCGAGGGCTGGCTATAGTTTTGGGGGCTGGGCTCTTTGGTGTGGGAGAAATTCCCGGACGTTCGCAAGCCCCGTGCCGGGTTCGGGCAAAAAACGCCGCCGAGCGTGCCTCGTACGTCGGGGCATAGGCAGCACAGGTGAGACCGCAGCCCCAGTCTTAGTGGTGCCGTGGAAGCGGCGGCAGTGGGTGCACAGGTCTGGCCACAGCTTTGGGGGCTGGGCTCTTTGGTGTGGGAGAAATCCCCGGACGTTCGCAAGCCCCGTGCCGGGTTCGGGCAAAAAACGCCGCCGAGCGTGCCTCGTACGTTGGGGCATAGGCAGCACAGGTGAGACCGCAGCCCCAGTCTCTGTGGTGCCGTGGAAGCGGCGGCAGTGGGGGCCGAGGGCTGGCCACAGCTTTGGGGGCTGGGCTCTTTGGTGTGGGAGAAATCCCCGGACGTTCGCAAGCCCCGTGCCGGGTTCGGGCAAAAAACGCCGCCGAGCGTGCCTTATACGTCGGGGCATAGGTAGCACAGGTGAGACCGCAGCCCCAGTCTCTGTGGTGCCATGGAAGCGGCGGCAGTGGGGGCACAGGGCTGCCTATAGTTTTGGGGGGTGGCCTCTTTGGCGTGGGAGAAATCCCCGGACGTTCGCAAGCCCCGAGCCGGGTTCGGGCAAAAAACGCCGCCGAGCGTGCCTCGTACGTCGGGGCATAGGCAGCACAGGTGCGACCGCAGCCCCAGTCTCTGTGGTGCCGTGGAAGCGGCGGCAGTGGGTGCACCGGGCTGCCTATAGTTTTGGGGGGTGGCCTCTTTGGCGTGGGAGAAATCCCCGGACGTTCGCAAGCCCCGTGCCGGGTTCGGGCAAAAAACGCCGCCGAGCGTGCCTCGTACGTCGGGGCATAGGCAGCACAGGTGCGACCGCAGCCCCAGTCTCTGTGGTGCCGTGGAAGCGGCGGCAGTGGGTGCACAGGGCTGGCCACAGCTTTGGGGGCTGGGCTCTTTGGCGTGGGAGAAATCCCCGGACGTTCGCAAGCCCCGTGCCGGGTTCGGGCAAAAAACGCCTCCGAGCGTGCCTCGTACGTTGGGGCATAGGCAGCACAGGTGCGACCGCAGCCCCAGTCTCTGTGGTGCCGTGGAAGCGGCGGCAGTGGGGGCCGAGGGCTGGCTATAGTTTTGGGGGCTGGGCTCTTTGGCGTGGGAGAAATCCCCGGACGTTCGCAAGCCCCGTGCCGGGTTCGGGCAAAAAACGCCGCCGAGCGTGCGTCGTACGTCGGGGCATAGGCAGCACAGGTGAGACCGCAGCCCCAGTCTCTGTGGTGCCGTGGAAGCGGCGGCAGTGGGGGCACAGGGCTGGCTATAGTTTTGGGGGCTGGGCTCTTTGGTGTGGGAGAAATCCCCGGACGTTCGCAAGCCCCGTGCCGGGTTCGGGCAAAAAACGCCGCCGAGCGTGCCTCGTACGTCGGGCATAGGCAGCACAGGTGAGACCGCAGCCCCAGTCTCTGTGGTGCCGTGGAAGCGGCGGCAGTGGGGGCACAGGGCTGGCTATAGTTTTGGGGGGTGGGCTCTTTGGCGTGGGAGAAATCCCCGGACGTTCGCAAGCTCCGTGCCGGGTTCGGGCAAAAAACGCCGCCGAGCGTGCCTCGTACGTCGGGGCATAGGTAGCACAGGTGAGACCGCAGCCCCAGTCTCTGTGGTGCCGTGGAAGCGGCGGCAGTGGGGGCACAGGGCTGGCTACAGCTTTGGGGGCTGGGCTCTTTGGTGTGGGAAAAATCCCCGGACATTCGCAAGCTCCGTGCCGGGTTTGGGGCAAAAAACGCCGCCGAGCGTGCCTCATACGTCGGGGCATAGGTAGCACAGTGAGACCGCAGCCCCAGTCTCTGTGGTGCCGTGGAAGCGGCGGCAGTGGGGGCCGAGGGCTGGCTATAGTTTTGGGGGCTGGGCTCTTTGGCGTGGGAGAAATCCCCGGACGTTCGCAAGCCCCGTGCCGGGTTCGGGCAAAAAACGCTGCCGAGCGTGCCTCGTACGTCGGGGCATAGGTAGCACAGGTGAGACCGCAGCCCCAGTCTCTGTGGTGCCGTGGAAGCGGCGGCAGTGGGGGCACAGGGCTGGCCACAGCTTTGGGGGGTGGCCTCGTTGGTGTGGGAGAAATCCCCGGACGTTCGCAAGCCCCGTGCCGGGTTCGGGCAAAAAATGCCGCCGAGCGTGCCTCATACGTCGGGGCATAGGTAGCACAGGTGCGACCGCAGCCCCAGTCTCTGTGGTGCCGTGGAAGCGGCGGCAGTGGGGGCCGAGGGCTGGCTATAGTTTTGGGGGCTGGGCTCTTTGGTGTGGGAGAAATTCCCGGACGTTCGCAAGCCCCGTGCCGGGTTCGGGCAAAAAACGCCGCCGAGCGTGCCTCGTACGTCGGGGCATAGGCAGCACAGGTGAGACCGCAGCCCCAGTCTTAGTGGTGCCGTGGAAGCGGCGGCAGTGGGGGCACAGGGCTGGCTATAGTTTTGGGGGCTGGGCTCTTTGGTGTGGGAGAAATCCCCGGACGTTCGCAAGCCCCGTGCCGGGTTCGGGCAAAAAACGCCGCCGAGCGTGCCTCGTACGTTGGGGCATAGGCAGCACAGGTGAGACCGCAGCCCCAGTCTCTGTGGTGCCGTGGAAGCGGCGGCAGTGGGGGCCGAGGGCTGGCCACAGCTTTGGGGGCTGGGCTCTTTGGTGTGGGAGAAATCCCCGGACGTTCGCAAGCCCCGAGCCGGGTTCGGGCAAAAAACGCCGTTGAGCGTGCCTCGTACGTCGGGGCATAGGCAGCACAGGTGAGACCGCAGCCCCAGTCTCTGTGGTGCCGTGGAAGCGGCGACAGTGGGGGCCGAGGGCTGGCTATAGTTTTGGGGGGTGGCCTCTTTGGCCTTGGAGAAATCCCCGGAGGTTCGCAAGCCCCGAGCCAGGTTCGGGCAAAAAACGCCACCAAGCGTGCCTCGTACGTCGGGGCATAGGCAGCACAGGTGCGACCGCAGCCCCAGTCTCTGTGGTGCCGTGGAAGCGGCGGCAGTGGGGGCCGAGGGCTGCCTATAGTTTTGGGGGATGGCCTCGTTGGTGTGGGAGAAATCCCCGGACGTTCGCAAGCCCCGTGCCGGGTTCGGGCAAAAAACGCCGCCGAGCGTGCCTCGTACGTCGGGGCATAGGCAGCACAGGTGCAACCGCAGCCCCAGTCTCTGTGGTGCCGTGGAAGCGGCGGCAGTGGGTGCACAGGGCTGGCCACAGCTTTGGGGGGTGGCCTCTTTGGTGTGGGAGAAATCCCCGGACGTTCGCAAGCCCCGTGCCGGGTTCGGGCAAGAAACGCCGCCGAGCGTGCCTCGTACGTCGGGGCATAGGCAGCAAAGGTGCGACCGCAGCCCCAGTCTCTGTGGTGCCGTGGAAGCGGCGGCAGTGGGGGCACAGGGCTGCCTATAGTTTTGGGGGGTGGCCTCTTTGGCGTGGGAGAAATCCCCGGACGTTCGCAAGCCCCGTGCCGGGTTCGGGCAAAAAACGCCGCCGAGCGTGCCTCGTACGTCGGGGCATAGGTAGCACAGGTGCAACCGCAGCCCCAGTCTCTGTCGTGCCGTGGAAGCGGCGGCAGTGGGGGCACAGGGCTGGCCACAGCTTTGGGGGGTGGCCTCTTTGGTGTGGGAGAAATCCCCGGACGTTCGCAAGCCACGTGCCGGGTTCGGGCAAAAAACGCCGCCGAGCGTGCCTCGTACGTCGGGGCATAGGTAGCACAGGTGAGACCGCAGCCCCAGTCTCTGTGGTGCCGTGGAAGCGGCGGCAGTGGGGGCACAGGGCTGGCCACAGCTTTGGGGGCTGGGCTCTTTGGTGTGGGAGAAATCCCCGGACGTTCGCAAGCCCCGTGCCGGGTTCGGGCAAAAAACGCCCCGAGCGTGCCTCGTACGTCGGGGCATAGGCAGCACAGGTGCGACCGCAGCCCCAGTCTCTGTGGTGCCGTGGAAGCGGCGGCAGTGGGTGCACAGGGCTGGCTATAGTTTTGGGGGGTGGCCTCGTTGGTGTGGGAGAAATCCCCGGACGTTCGCAAGCCACGTGCCGGGTTCGGGCAAAAAATGCCGCCGAGCGTGCCTCATACGTCGGGGCATAGGTAGCACAGGTGCGACCGCAGCCCCAGTCTCTGTGGTGCCGTGGAAGCGGCGGCAGTGGGGGCCGAGGGCTGGCTATAGTTTTGGGGGCTGGGCTCTTTGGCGTGGGAGAAATCCCCGGACGTTCGCAAGCCCCGTGCCGGGTTCGGGCAAAAAACGCCGCCGAGCGTGCCTCGTACGTCGGGGCATAGGCAGCACAGGTGCGACCGCAGCCCCAGTCTCTGTGGTGCCGTGGAAGCGGCGGCAGTGGGTGCACAGGGCTGGCCACAGCTTTGGGGGCTGGGCTCTTTGGCGTGGGAGAAATCCCCGGACGTTCGCAAGCCCCGTGCCGGGTTCGGGCAAAAAACGCCGCCGAGCGTGCCTCGTACGTCGGGGCATAGGCAGCACAGGTGAGACCGCAGCCCCAGTCTCTGTGGTGCCGTGGAAGCGGCGGCAGTGGGTGCACAGGGCTGCCTATAGTTTTGGGGGCTGGGCTCTTTGGCGTGGGAGAAATCCCCAGACGTTCGCAAGCCCCGTGCCGGGTTCGGGCAAAGAACGCCGCCGAGCGTGCCTCGTACGTCGGGGCATATGCAGCACAGGTGCGACCGCAGCCCCAGTCTCTGTGGTGCCGTGGAAGCGGCGGCAGTGGGTGCACAGGGCTGGCCACAGCTTTGGGGGGTGGCCTCGTTGGTGTGGGAGAAATCCCCGGACGTTCGCAAGCCCCGTGCCGGGTTCGGGCAAAAAACGCCTCCGAGCGTGCCTCGTACGTTGGGGCATAGGCAGCACAGGTGCGACCGCAGCCCCAGTCTCTGTGGTGCCGTGGAAGCGGCGGCAGTGGGGGCCGAGGGCTGCCTATAGTTTTGGGGGCTGGGCTCTTTGGCGTGGGAGAAATCCCCGGACGTTCGCAAGCCCCGAGCCGGGTTCGGGCAAAAAACGCCGCCGAGCGTGCCTCGTACGTCGGGGCATAGGCAGCACAGGTGAGACCGCAGCCCCAGTCTCTGTGGTGCCGTGGAAGCGGCGGCAGTGGGGGCACAGGGCTGGCTATAGTTTTGGGGGGTGGGCTCTTTGGCGTGGGAGAAATCCCCGGACGTTCGCAAGCCCCGTGCCGGGTTCGGGCAAAAAACGCCGCCGAGCGTGCCTCGTACGTCGGGGCATAGGCAGCACAGGTGAGACCGCAGCCCCAGTCTCTGTGGTGCCGTGGAAGCGGCGGCAGTGCGGGCACAGGGCTGGCTATAGTTTTGGGGGGTGGGCTCTTTGGCGTGGGAGAAATCCCCGGACGTTCGCAAGCTCCGTGCCGGGTTCGGGCAAAAAACGCCGCCGAGCGTGCCTCGTACGTCGGGGCATAGGTAGCACAGGTGAGACCGCAGCCCCAGTCTCTGTGGTGCCGTGGAAGCGGCGGCAGTGGGGGCACAGGGCTGGCTATAGTTTTGGGGGGTGGCCTCTTTGGCGTGGGAGAAATCCCCGGACGTTCGCAAGCCCCGTGCCGGGTTCGGGCAAAAAACGCCGCCGAGCGTGCCTCGTACGTCGGGGCATAGGTAGCACAGTGAGACCGCAGCCCCAGTCTCTGTGGTGCCGTGGAAGCGGCGGCAGTGGGGGCACAGGGCTGGCTATAGTTTTGGGGGGTGGGCTCTTTGGCGTGGGAGAAATCCCCGGACGTTCGCAAGCTCCGTGCCGGGTTCGGGCAAAAAACGCCGCCGAGCGTGCCTCGTACGTCGGGGCATAGGTAGCACAGGTGAGACCGCAGCCCCAGTCTCTGTGGTGCCGTGGAAGCGGCGGCAGTGGGGGCACAGGGCTGCCTATAGTTTTGGGGGCTGGGCTCTTTGGTGTGGGAAAAATCCCCGGACGTTCGCAAGCTCCGTGCCGGGTTTGGGCAAAAAACGCCGCCGAGCGTGCCTCATACGTCGGGGCATAGGTAGCACAGTGAGACCGCAGCCCCAGTCTCTGTGGTGCCGTGGAAGCGGCGGCAGTGGGGGCCGAGGGCTGGCTATAGTTTTGGGGGCTGGGCTCTTTGGCGTGGGAGAAATCCCCGGACGTTCGCAAGCCCCGTGCCGGTTTCGGGCAAAAAACGCTGCCGAGCGTGCCTCGTACGTCGGGGCATAGGTAGCACAGGTGAGACCGCAGCCCCAGTCTTAGTGGTGCCGTGGAAGCGGCGGCAGTGGGGGCACAGGGCTGGCCACAGCTTTGGGGGGTGGCCTCGTTGGTGTGGGAGAAATCCCCGGACGTTCGCAAGCCCCGTGCCGGGTTCGGGCAAAAAATGCCGCCGAGCGTGCCTCATACGTCGGGGCATAGGTAGCACAGGTGCGACCGCAGCCCCAGTCTCTGTGGTGCCGTGGAAGCGGCGGCAGTGGGGGCCGAGGGCTGGCTATAGTTTTGGGGGCTGGGCTCTTTGGTGTGGGAGAAATTCCCGGACGTTCACAAGCCCCGTGCCGGGTTCGGGCAAAAAACGCCGCCGAGCGTGCCTCGTACGTCGGGGCATAGGCAGCACAGGTGCGACCGCAGCCCCAGTCTCTGTGGTGCCGTGGAAGCGGCGGCAGTGGGGGCCGAGGGCTGGCCACAGCTTTGGGGGCTGGGCTCTTTGGTGTGGGAGAAATCCCCGGACGTTCGCAAGCCCCGTGCCGGGTTCGGGCAAAAAACGCCGCCGAGCGTGCCTCATACGTCGGGGCATAGGTAGCACAGGTGAGACGGCAGCCCCAGTCTCTGTGGTGCCGTGGAAGCGGCGGCAGTGGGGGCACAGGGCTGCCTATAGTTTTGGGGGGTGGGCTCTTTGGCGTGGGAGAAATCCCCGGACGTTCGCAAGCCCCGAGCCGGGTTCGGGCAAAAAACGCCGCCGAGCGTGCCTCGTACGTCGGGGCATAGGCAGCACAGGTGAGACCGCAGCCCCAGCCTCTGTGGTGCCGTGGAAGCGGCGGCAGTGGGTGCACCGGGCTGCCTATAGTTTTGGGGGGTGGCCTCTTTGGCGTGGGAGAAATCCCCGGACGTTCGCAAGCCCCGTGCCGGGTTCGGGCAAAAAACGCCGCCGAGCGTGCCTCGTACGTCGGGGCATAGGCAGCACAGGTGCGACCGCAGCCCCAGTCTCTGTGGTGCCGTGGAAGCGGCGGCAGTGGGTGCACAGGGCTGGCCACAGCTTTGGGGGCTGGGCTCTTTGGCGTGGGAGAAATCCCCGGACGTTCGCAAGCCCCGTGCCGGGTTCGGGCAAAGAACGCCGCCGAGCTTGCCTCGTACGTCGGTGCATAGGCAGCACAGGTGCGACCGCAGCCCCAGTCTCTGTGGTGCCGTGGAAGCGGCGGCAGTGGGTGCACAGGGCTGGCCACAGCTTTGGGCGGTGGCCTCGTTGGTGTGGGAGAAATCCCCGGACGTTCGCAAGCCCCGTGCCGGGTTCGGGCAAAAAACGCCTCCGAGCGTGCCTCGTACGTTGGGGCATAGGCAGCACAGGTGCGACCGCAGCCCCAGTCTCTGTGGTGCCGTGGAAGCGGCGGCAGTGGGGGCACAGGGCTGGCTATAGTTTTGGGGGCTGGGCTCTTTGGCGTGGGAGAAATCCCCGGACGTTCGCAAGCCCCGAGCCGGGTTCGGGCAAAAAACGCTGCCGAGCGTGCCTCGTACGTCGGGGCATAGGTAGCACAGGTGCGACCGCAGCCCCAGTCTCTGTGGTGCCGTGGAAGCGGCGGCAGTGGGGGCACAGGGCTGGCCACAGCTTTGGGGGCTGGGCTCTTTGGTGTGGGAAAAATCCCCGGACGTTCGCAAGCTCCGTGCCGGGTTTGGGCAAAAAACGCCGCCGAGCGTGCCTCGTACGTCGGGGCATAGGCAGCACAGGTGAGACCGCAGCCCCAGTCTCTGTGGTGCCGTGGAAGCGGCGGCAGTGGGGGCACAGGGCTGGCTATAGTTTTGGGGGGTGGGCTCTTTGGTGTGGGAGAAATCCCCGGACGTTCGCAAGCCCCGTGCCGGGTTCGGGCAAAAAACGCCGCCGAGCGTGCCTCGTACGTTGGGGCATAGGCAGCACAGGTGAGACCGCAGCCCCAGTCTCTGTGGTGCCGTGGAAGCGGCGGCAGTGGGGGCCGAGGGCTGGCCACAGCTTTGGGGGCTGGGCTCTTTGGTGTGGGAGAAATCCCCGGACGTTCGCAAGCCCCGTGCCGGGTTCGGGCAAAAAACGCCGCCGAGCGTGCCTTATACGTCGGGGCATAGGTAGCACAGGTGAGACCGCAGCCCCAGTCTCTGTGGTGCCATGGAAGCGGCGGCAGTGGGGGCACAGGGCTGGCCACAGCTTTGGGGGCTGGGCTCTTTGGCGTGGGAGAAATCCCCGGACGTTCGCAAGCCCCGTGCCGGGTTCGGGCAAAAAACGCCGCCGAGCGTGCCTCGTACGTTGGGGCATAGGCAGCACAGGTGCGACCGCAGCCCCAGTCTCTGTGGTGCCGTGGAAGCGGCGGCAGTGGGGGCCGAGGGCTGGCTATAGTTTTGGGGGCTGGGCTCTTTGGTGTGGGAGAAATCCCCGGACGTTCGCAAGCCCCGTGCCGGGTTCGGGCAAAAAACGCCGCCGAGCGTGCCTCGTACGTCGGGGCATAGGCAGCACAGGTGAGACCGCAGCCCCAGTCTCTGTGGTGCCGTGGAAGCGGCGGCAGTGGGGGCACAGGGCTGGCTATAGTTTTGGGGGGTGGGCTCTTTGGCGTGGGAGAAATCCCCGGACGTTCGCAAGCTCCGTGCCGGGTTCGGGCAAAAAACGCCGCCGAGCGTGCCTCGTACGTCGGGGCATAGGTAGCACAGGTGAGACCGCAGCCCCAGTCTCTGTGGTGCCGTGGAAGCGGCGGCAGTGGGGGCACAGGGCTGGCTACAGCTTTGGGGGCTGGGCTCTTTGGTGTGGGAAAAATCCCCGGACGTTCGCAAGCTCCGTGCCGGGTTTGGGCAAAAAACGCCGCCGAGCGTGCCTCATACGTCGGGGCATAGGTAGCACAGTGAGACCGCAGCCCCAGTCTCTGTGGTGCCGTGGAAGCGGCGGCAGTGGGGGCCGAGGGCTGGCTATAGTTTTGGGGGCTGGGCTCTTTGGCGTGGGAGAAATCCCCGGACGTTCGCAAGCCCCGTGCCGGGTTCGGGCAAAAAACGCTGCCGAGCGTGCCTCGTACGTCGGGGCATAGGTAGCACAGGTGAGACCGCAGCCCCAGTCTCTGTGGTGCCGTGGAAGCGGCGGCAGTGGGGGCACAGGGCTGGCCACAGCTTTGGGGGGTGGCCTCGTTGGTGTGGGAGAAATCCCCGGACGTTCGCAAGCCCCGTGCCGGGTTCGGGCAAAAAATGCCGCCGAGCGTGCCTCATACGTCGGGGCATAGGTAGCACAGGTGCGACCGCAGCCCCAGTCTCTGTGGTGCCGTGGAAGCGGCGGCAGTGGGGGCCGAGGGCTGGCTATAGTTTTGGGGGCTGGGCTCTTTGGTGTGGGAGAAATTCCCGGACGTTCGCAAGCCCCGTGCCGGGTTCGGGCAAAAAACGCCGCCGAGCGTGCCTCGTACGTCGGGGCATAGGCAGCACAGGTGAGACCGCAGCCCCAGTCTCTGTGGTGCCGTGGAAGCGGCGGCAGTGGGGGCACAGGGCTGGCTATAGTTTTGGGGGGTGGCCTCTTTGGTGTGGGAGAAATCCCCGGACGTTCGCAAGCCCCGTGCCGGGTTCGGGCAAAAAACGCCGCCGAGCGTGCCTCGTACATTGGGGCATAGGCAGCACAGGTGAGACCGCAGCCCCAGTCTCTGTGGTGCCGTGGAAGCGGCGGCAGTGGGTGCACAGGGCTGGCTATAGTTTTGGGGGGTGGCCTCTTTGGCGTTGGAGAAATCCCCGGAGGTTCGCAAGCCCCGAGCCGGGTTCGGGCAAAAAACGCCGTTGAGCGTGCCTCGTACGTCGGGGCATAGGCAGCACAGGTGAGACCGCAGCCCCAGTCTCTGTGGTGCCGTGGAAGCGGCGACAGTGGGGGCCGAGGGCTGGCTATAGTTTTGGGGGGTGGCCTCTTTGGCCTTGGAGAAATCCCCGGAGGTTCGCAAGCCCCGAGCCGGGTTCGGGCAAAAAACGCCACCAAGCGTGCCTCGTACGTCGGGGCATAGGCAGCACAGGTGCGACCGCAGCCCCAGTCTCTGTGGTGCCGTGGAAGCGGCGGCAGTGGGGGCACAGGGCTGCCTATAGTTTTGGGGGATGGCCTCGTTGGTGTGGGAGAAATCCCCGGACGTTCGCAAGCCCCGTGCCGGGTTCGGGCAAAAAACGCCGCCGAGCGTGCCTCGTACGTCGGGGCATAGGCAGCACAGGTGCAACCGCAGCCCCAGTCTCTGTGGTGCCGTGGAAGCGGCGGCAGTGGGTGCACAGGGCTGGCCACAGCTTTGGGGGGTGGCCTCTTTGGTGTGGGAGAAAGCCCCGGACGTTCGCAAGCCCCGTGCCGGGTTCGGGCAAGAAACGCCGCCGAGCGTGCCTCGTACGTCGGGGCATAGGCAGCAAAGGTGAGACCGCAGCCCCAGTCTCTGTGGTGCCGTGGAAGCGGCGGCAGTGGGGGCCGAGGGCTGCCTATAGTTTTGGGGGGTGGCCTCTTTGGCGTGGGAGAAATCCCCGGACGTTCGCAAGCCCCGTGCCGGGTTCGGGCAAAAAACGCCGCCGAGCGTGCCTCGTACGTCGGGGCATAGGTAGCACAGGTGCAACCGCAGCCCCAGTCTCTGTCGTGCCGTGGAAGCGGCGGCAGTGGGGGCCGAGGGCTGGCCACAGCTTTGGGGGGTGGCCTCTTTGGTGTGGGAGAAATCCCCGGACGTTCGCAAGCCCCGTGCCGGGTTCGGGCAAAAAACGCCGCCGAGCGTGCCTCGTACGTCGGGGCATAGGTAGCACAGGTGAGACCGCAGCCCCAGTCTCTGTGGTGCCGTGGAAGCGGCGGCAGTGGGGGCACAGGGCTGGCCACAGCTTTGGGGGCTGGGCTCTTTGGTGTGGGAGAAATCCCCGGACGTTCGCAAGCCCCGTGCCGGGTTCGGGCAAAAAACGCCCCGAGCGTGCCTCGTACGTCGGGGCATAGGCAGCACAGGTGCGACCGCAGCCCCAGTCTCTGTGGTGCCGTGGAAGCGGCGGCAGTGGGTGCACAGGGCTGGCTATAGTTTTGGGGGGTGGCCTCGTTGGTGTGGGAGAAATCCCCGGACGTTCGCAAGCCACGTGCCGGGTTCGGGCAAAAAATGCCGCAGAGCGTGCCTCATACGTCGGGGCATAGGTAGCACAGGTGCGACCGCAGCCCCAGTCTCTGTGGTGCCGTGGAAGCGGCGGCAGTGGGGGCCGAGGGCTGGCTATAGTTTTGGGGGCTGGGCTCTTTGGTGTTGGAGAAATCCCCGGACGTTCGCAAGCCCCGTGCCGGGTTCGGGCAAAAAACGCCGCCGAGCGTGCCTCGTACGTCGGGGCATAGGCAGCACAGGTGCGACCGCAGCCCCAGTCTCTGTGGTGCCGTGGAAGCGGCGGCAGTGGGTGCACAGGGCTGGCCACAGCTTTGGGGGCTGGGCTCTTTGGCGTGGGAGAAATCCCCGGACGTTCGCAAGCCCCGTGCCGGGTTCGGGCAAAAAACGCCGCCGAGCGTGCCTCGTACGTCGGGGCATAGGCAGCACAGGTGAGACCGCAGCCCCAGTCTCTGTGGTGCCCTGGAAGCGGCGGCAGTGGGTGCACAGGGCTGCCTATAGTTTTGGGGGCTGGGCTCTTTGGCGTGGGAGAAATCCCCAGACGTTCGCAAGCCCCGTGCCGGGTTCGGGCAAAGAACGCCGCCGAGCGTGCCTCGTACGTCGGGGCATAGGCAGCACAGGTGCGACCGCAGCCCCAGTCTCTGTGGTGCCGTGGAAGCGGCGGCAGTGGGTGCACAGGGCTGGCCACAGCTTTGGGGGGTGGCCTCGTTGGTGTGGGAGAAATCCCCGGACGTTCGCAAGCCCCGTGCCGGGTTCGGGCAAAAAACGCCTCCGAGCGTGCCTCGTACGTTGGGGCATAGGCAGCACAGGTGCGACCGCAGCCCCAGTCTCTGTGGTGCCGTGGAAGCGGCGGCAGTGGGGGCACAGGGCTGGCTATAGTTTTGGGGGCTGGGCTCTTTGGCGTGGGAGAAATCCCCGGACGTTCGCAAGCCCCGAGCCGGGTTCGGGCAAAAAACGCCGCCGAGCGTGCCTCGTACGTCGGGGCATAGGCAGCACAGGTGAGACCGCAGCCCCAGTCTTAGTGGTGCCGTGGAAGCGGCGGCAGTGGGGGCACAGGGCTGGCTATAGTTTTGGGGGGTGGCCTCTTTGGCGTGGGAGAAATCCCCGGACGTTCGCAAGCCCCGTGCCGGGTTCGGGCAAAAAACGCCGCCGAGCGTGCCTCGTACGTCGGGGCATAGGCAGCACAGGTGAGACCGCAGCCCCAGTCTCTGTGGTGCCGTGGAAGCGGCGGCAGTGGGTGCACAGGGCTGGCCACAGCTTTGGGGGGTGGGCTCTTTGGCGTGGGAGAAATCCCCGGACGTTCGCAAGCTCCGTGCCGGGTTCGGGCAAAAAACGCCGCCGAGCGTGCCTCGTACGTCGGGGCATAGGTAGCACAGGTGAGACCGCAGCCCCAGTCTCTGTGGTGCCGTGGAAGCGGCGGCAGTGGGGGCACAGGGCTGGCTATAGTTTTGGGGGGTGGGATCTTTGGCGTGGGAGAAATCCCCGGACGTTCGCAAGCCCCGTGCCGGGTTTGGGCAAAAAACGCCGCCGAGCGTGCCTCATACGTCGGGGCATAGGTAGCACAGTGAGACCGCAGCCCCAGTCTCTGTGGTGCCGTGGAAGCGGCGGCAGTGGGGGCCGAGGGCTGGCTATAGTTTTGGGGGGTGGCCTCTTTGGTGTGGGAAAAATCCCCGGACGTTCGCAAGCTCCGTGCCGGGTTCGGGCAAAAAACGCCGCCGAGCGTGCCTCATACGTCGGGGCATAGGTAGCACAGTGAGACCGCAGCCCCAGTCTCTGTGGTGCCGTGGAAGCGGCGGCAGTGGGGGCCGAGGGCTGGCTATAGTTTTGGGGGCTGGGCTCTTTGGCGTGGGAGAAATGCCCGGACGTTCGCAAGCCCCGTGCCGGGTTCGGGCAAAGAACGCCGCCGAGCGTGCCTCGTACGTCGGGGCATAGGCAGCACAGGTGAGACCGCAGCCCCAGTCTCTGTGGTGCCGTGGAAGCGGCGGCAGTGGGTGCACAGGGCTGGCCACAGCTTTGGGGGGTGGCCTCGTTGGTGTGGGAGAAATCCCCGGACGTTCGCAAGCCCCGTGCCGGGTTCGGGCAAAAAACGCCGCCGAGCGTGCCTCGTACGTTGGGGCATAGGCAGCACAGGTGCGACCGCAGCCCCAGTCTCTGTGGTGCCGTGGAAGCGGCGGCAGTGGGGGCCGAGGGCTGGCTATAGTTTTGGGGGCTGGGCTCTTTGGCGTGGGAGAAATCCCCGGACGTTCGCAAGCCCCGAGCCGGGTTCGGGCAAAAAACGCTGCCGAGCGTGCCTCGTACGTCGGGGCATAGGCAGCACAGGTGCGACCGCAGCCCCAGTCTCTGTGGTGCCGTGGAAGCGGCGGCAGTGGGGGCACAGGGCTGGCCACAGCTTTGGGGGCTGGCCTCTTTGGTGTGGGAGAAATCCCCGGACGTTCGCAAGCCCCGTGCCGGGTTCGGGCAAAAAACGCCGCCGAGCGTGCCTCGTACGTTGGGGCACAGGCAGCACAGGTGAGACCGCAGCCCCAGTCTCTGTGGTGCCGTGGAAGCGGCGGCAGTGGGGGCCGAGGGCTGGCCACAGCTTTGGGGGCTGGCCTCTTTGGTGTGGGAGAAATCCCCGGACGTTCGCAAGCTCCGTGCCGGGTTCGGGCAAAAAACGCCGCCGAGCGTGCCTCATACGTCGGGGCATAGGTAGCACAGGTGAGACCGCAGCCCCAGTCTCTGTGGTGCCGTGGAAGCAGCGGCAGTGGGTGCACAGGGCTGGCTATAGTTTTGGGGGGTGGCCTCTTTGGCGTTGGAGAAATCCCCGGAGGTTCGCAAGCCCCGAGCCGGGTTCGGGCAAAAAACGCCACCGAGCGTGCCTCGTACGTCGGGGCATAGGCAGCACAGGTGCGACCGCAGCCCCAGTCTCTGTGGTGCCGTGGAAGCGGCGACAGTGGGGGCCGAGGGCTGGCTATAGTTTTGGGGGGTGGCCTCTTTGGCCTTGGAGAAATCCCCGGAGGTTCGCAAGCCCCGAGCCGGGTTCGGGCAAAAAACGCCACCAAGCGTGCCTCGTACCTCGGGGCATAGGTAGCACAGGTGAGACCGCAGCCCCAGTCTCTGTGGTGCCGTGGAAGCGGCGGCAGTGGGGGCCGAGGGCTGGCCACAGCTTTGGGGGCTGGGATCTTTGGCGTGGAGAAATCCCCGGACGTTCGCAAGCCCCGAGCCGGGTTCGGGCAAAAAACGCTGCCGAGCGTGCCTCGTACGTCGGGGCATAGGCAGCACAGGTGCGACCGCAGCCCCAGTCTCTGTGGTGCCGTGGAAGCGGCGGCAGTGGGTGCACAGGGCTGCCTATAGTTTTGGGGGATGGCCTCGTTGGTGTGGGAGAAATCCCCGGACGTTCGCAAGCCCCGTGCCGGGTTCGGGCAAAAAACGCCGCCGAGCGTGCCTCGTACGTCGGGGCATAGGTAGCACAGGTGCAACCGCAGCCCCAGTCTCTGTGGTGCCGTGGAAGCGGCGGCAGTGGGTGCACAGGGCTGGCCACAGCTTTGGGGGGTGGCCTCTTTGGTGTGGGAGAAATCCCCGGACGTTCGCAAGCCCCGTGCCGGGTTCGGGCAAAAAACGCCGCCGAGCGTGCCTCGTACATCGGGGCATAGGCAGCACAGGTGCGACCGCAGCCCCAGTCTCTGTCGTGCCGTGGAAGCGGCGGCAGTGGGGGCACAGGGCTGGCTATAGTTTTGGGGGGTGGCCTCTTTGGCGTGGGAGAAATCCCCGGACGTTCGCAAGCCCCGTGCCGGGTTCGGGCAAAAAACGCCACCGAGCGTGCCTCGTACGTCGGGGCATAGGCAGCACAGGTGAGACCGCAGCCCCAGTCTCTGTGGTGCCGTGGAAGCGGCGGCAGTGGGGGCACAGGGCTGGCCACAGCTTTGGGGGGTGGCCTCTTTGGCGTGGGAGAAATCCCCGGAGGTTCGCAAGCCCCGTGCCGGGTTCGGGCAAAAAATGCCGCCGAGTCTGCCTCGTACGTCGGGGCATAGGCAGCACAGGTGTGACCGCAGCCCCAGTCTCTGTGGTGCCGTGGAAGCGGCGGCAGTGGGGGCACAGGGCTGGCTATAGTTTTGGGGGGTGGCCTCTTTGGCGTGGGAGAAATCCCCGGAGGTTCGCAAGCCCCGTGCCGGGTTCGGGCAAAAAACGCCGCCGAGCGTGCCTCGTACGTCGGGGCATAGGCAGCACAGGTGAGACCGCAGCCCCAGTCTCTGTCGTGCCGTGGAAGCGGCGGCAGTGGGGGCACAGGGCTGGCTATAGTTTTGGGGGGTGGCCTCTTTGGCGTTGGAGAAATCCCCGGACGTTCGCAAGCCCCGTGCCGGGTTCGGGCAAAAAACGCCGCCGAGCGTGCCTCGTACGTCGGGGCATAGGCAGCACAGGTGCAACCGCAGCCCAAGTCTCTGTGGTGCCGTGGAAGCGGCGGCAGTGGGTGCACAGGGCTGGCCACAGCTTTGGGGGCTGGGCTCTTTGGTGTGGGAGAAATCCCCGGACGTTCGCAAGCCCCGTGCCGGGTTCGGGCAAAAAACGCCGCCGAGCGTGCCTCGTACGTCGGGGCATAGGCAGCACAGGTGTGACCGCAGCCCCAGTCTCTGTGGTGCCGTGGAAGCGGCGGCAGTGGGGGCACAGGGCTGGCTATAGTTTTGGGGGGTGGGATCTTTGGTGTGGGAGAAATCCCCGGACGTTCGCAAGCCCCGAGCCGGGTTCGGGCAAAAAACGCCGCCGAGCGTGCCTCGTACGTCGGGGCATAGGCAGCACAGGTGAGACCGCAGCCCCAGTCTCTGTGGTGTCGTGGAAGCGGCGGCAGTGGGGGGCCGAGGGCTGGCTATAGTTTTGGGGGGGTGGCCTCTTTGGCGTTGGAGAAATCCCCGGAGGTTCGCAAGCCCCGAGCCGGGTTCGGGCAAAAAACGCCACCAAGCGTGCCTCGTACGTCGGGGCATAGGTAGCACAGGTGAGACCGCAGCCCCAGTCTCTGTGGTGCCGTGGAAGCGGCGGCAGTGGGGGCCGAGGGCTGGCTATAGTTTTGGGGGGGTGGCCTCTTTGGCGTTGGAGAAATCCCCGGACGTTCGCAAGCCCCGAGCCGGGTTCGGGCAAAAAACGCCACCGAGCGTGCCTCGTACGTCGGGGCATAGGCAGCACAGGTGAGACCACAGCCCCAGTCTCTGTGGTGCCGTGGAAGCGGCGGCAGTGGGTGCACAGGGCTGGCCACAGCTTTGGGGGCTGGGCTCTTTGGTGTGGGAGAAATCCCCGGACGTTCGCAAGCCCCGTGCCGGGTTCGGGCAAAAAAACGCCACCAAGCGTGCCTCGTACGTCGGGGCATAGGCAGCACAGGTGCGACCGCAGCCCCAGTCTCTGTGGTGCCGTGGAAGCGGCGGCAGTGGCGGCCAAGGGCTGGCTATAGTTTTGGGGGCTGGGCTCTTTGGTGTGGGAGAAATCCCTGGACGTTCGCAAGCTCCGTGCCGTGTTCGGGCAAAAAACGCCGCCGAGCGTGCCTCATACGTCGGGGCATAGGTAGCACAGGTGAGACCGGAGCCCCAGTCTCTGTGGTGCCGTGGAAGCGGCGGCAGTGGGTGCACAGGGCTGGCTATAGTTTTGGGGGGTGGCCTCTTTGGCGTTGGAGAAATCCCCGGAGGTTCGCAAGCCCCGAGCCGGGTTCGGGCAAAAAACGCCGTTGAGCGTGCCTCGTACGTCGGGGCATAGGCAGCACAGGTGAGACCGCAGCCCCAGTCTTAGTTGTGCCGTGGTAGCGGCGGCAGTGGGGGCCGAGGGCTGGCTATAGTTTTGGGGGGTGGTCTCTTTGGCGTTGGAGAAATCCCCGAACGTTCGCAAGCCCCGAGCCGGGTTCGGGCAAAAAAACGCCACCAAGCGTGCCTCGTACGTCGGGGCATAGGTAGCACAGGTGAGACCGCAGCCCCAGTCTCTGTGGTGCCGTGGAAGCGGCGGCAGTGGGGGCCGAGGGCTGGCTATAGTTTTGGGGGGGTGGGATCTTTGGTGTGGGAGAAATCCCCGGACATTCGCAAGCCCCGTGCCGGGTTCGGGCAAAAAACGCCGCCGAGCGTGCCTCGTACGTCGGGGCATAGGCAGCACAGGTGAGACCGCAACCCCAGTCTCTGTGGTGCCGTGGAAGCGGCGGCAGTGGGGGCCGAGGGCTGGCTATAGTTTTGGGGGGTGGCCTCTTTGGCGTGGGAGAAATCCCCGGACGTTCGCAAGCCCCGTGCCGGGTTCGGGCAAAAAACGCCACCAAGCGTGCCTCGTACGTCGGGGCATAGGTAGCACAGGTGAGACCGCAGCCCCAGTCTCTGTGGTGCCGTGGAAGCGGCGGCAGTGGGTGCACAGGGCTGGCCACAGCTTTGGGGGCTGGGCTCTTTGGTGTGGGAGAAATCCCCGGACGTTCGCAAGCCCCGTGCCGGGTTCGGGCAAAAAATGCCACCAAGCGTGCCTCGTACGTCGGGGCATAGGCAGCACAGGTGCGACCGCAGCCCCAGTCTCTGTGGTGCCGTGGAAGCGGCGGCAGTGGGTGCACAGGGCTGCCTATAGTTTTGGGGGCTGGGCTCTTTGGCGTGGGAGAAATCCCCGGACGTTGGCAAGCCCCGTGCCGGGTTCGGGCAAAAAACGCCGCCGAGCATGCCTCGTACGTCGGGGCATAGGTAGCACAGGTGAGACCGCAGCCCCAGTCTCTGTGGTGCCGTGGAAGCGGCGGCAGTGGGTGCACAGGGCTGCCTATAGTTTTGGGGGGTGGCCTCTTTGGCGTGGGAGAAATCCCCGGACGTTCGCAAGCCCCGTGCCGGGTTCGGGCAAAAAAACGCCGCCGAGCGTGCCTCATACGTCGGGGCATAGGTAGCACAGGTGAGACCGCAGCCCCAGTCTCTGTGGTGCCGTGGAAGCGGCGGCAGTGGGTGCACAGGGCTGCCTATAGTTTTGGGGGGTGGCCTCTTTGGCGTGGGAGAAATCCCCGGACGTTCGCAAGCCCCGTGCCGGGTTCGGGCAAAAAACGCCGCCGAGCGTGCCTCGTACGTCGGGGCATAGGTAGCACAGGTGAGACCGCAGCCCCAGTCTCTGTGGTGCCGTGGAAGCGGCGGCAGTGGGTGCACAGGGCTGGCCACAGCTTTGGGGGATGGGCTCTTTGGCGTGGGAGAAATCCCCGGACGTTCGCAAGCCCCGAGCCGGGTTCGGGCAAAAAACGCTGCCGAGCGTGCCTCGTACGTCGGGGCATAGGTAGCACAGGTGAGACCGCAGCCCCAGTCTCTGTGGTGCCGTGGAAGCGGCGGCAGTGGGGGCCGAGGGCTGGCTATAGTTTTGGGGGGTGGCCTCTTTGGCGTGGGAGAAATCCCCGGACGTTCGCAAGCCCCGTGCCGGGTTCGGGCAAGAAACGCCGCCGAGCGTGCCTCGTACGTCGGGGCATAGGCAGCACAGGTGCGACCGCATCCCCAGTCTCTGTGGTGCCGTGGAAGCGGCGGCAGTGGGTGCACAGGTCTGGCCACAGCTTTGGGGGCTGGGCTCTTTGGCGTTGGAGAAATCCCCGGACGTTCGCAAGCCCCGTGCCGGGTTCGGGCAAGAAACGCTGCCGAGCGTGCCTCATACGTCGGGGCATAGGCAGCACAGGTGCGACCGCAGCCCCAGTCTCTGTGGTGCCGTGGAAGCGGCGGCAGTGGGGGCCGAGGGCTGCCTATAGTTTTGGGGGCTGGGCTCTTTGGCGTGGGAGAAATCCCCGGACCTTCGCAAGCCCCGTGCCGGGTTCGGGCAAAAAACGCCGCCGAGTGTGCCTCGTACGTCGGGGCATAGGCAGCACAGGTGCGACCGCAGCCCCAGTCTCTGTGGTGCCGTGGAAGCGGCGGCAGTGGGTGCACACGGATGGCCACAGCTTTGGGGCGTGGCCTCTTTGGCGTGGGAGAAATCCCCGGACCTTCGCAAGCCCCGTGCCGGGTTCGGGCAAAAAACGCCACCGAGCGTGCCTCATACGTCGGGGCATAGGCAGCACAGGTGCGACCGCAGCCCCAGTCTCTGTGGTGCCGTGGAAGCGGCGGCAGTGGGGGCCAAGGGCTGGCTATAGTTTTGGGGGGTGGGATATTTGGTGTGGGAGAAATCCCCGGACGTTCGCAAGCCCCGTGCCGGGTTCGGGCAAAAAACGCCGCCGAGTGTGCCTCGTACGTCGGGGCATAGGTAGCACAGGTGAGACCGCAGCCCCAGTCTCTGTGGTGCCGTGGAAGCGGCGGCAGTGGGGGCACAGGGCTGGCCACAGCTTTGGGGGGTGGCCTCTTTGGTGTGGGAGAAATCCCCGGACGTTCGCAAGCCCCGTGCCGGGTTCGGGCAAAAAACGCCGCCGAGCGTGCCTCGTACGTCGGGGCATAGGTAGCACAGGTGAGACCGCAGCCCCAGTCTCTGTGGTGCCGTGGAAGCGGCGGCAGTGGGTGCACAGGGCTGGCCACAGCTTTGGGGGATGGGCTCTTTGGCGTGGGAGAAATCCCCGGACGTTCGCAAGCCCCGAGCCGGGTTCGGGCAAAAAACGCTGCCGAGCGTGCCTCGTACGTCGGGGCATAGGTAGCACAGGTGAGACCGCAGCCCCAGTCTCTGTGGTGCCGTGGAAGCGGCGGCAGTGGGTGCACAGGGCTGGCCACAGCTTTGGGGGATGGGCTCTTTGGCGTGGGAGAAATCCCCGGACGTTCGCAAGCCCCGAGCCGGGTTCGGGCAAAAAACGCTGCCGAGCGTGCCTCGTACGTCGGGGCATAGGTAGCACAGGTGAGACCGCAGCCCCAGTCTCTGTGGTGCCGTGGAAGCGGCGGCAGTGGGGGCCGAGGGCTGGCTATAGTTTTGGGGGGTGGCCTCTTTGGCGTGGGAGAAATCCCCGGACGTTCGCAAGCCCCGTGCCGGGTTCGGGCAAGAAACGCCGCCGAGCGTGCCTCGTACGTCGGGGCATAGGCAGCACAGGTGCGACCGCATCCCCAGTCTCTGTGGTGCCGTGGAAGCGGCGGCAGTGGGTGCACAGGTCTGGCCACAGCTTTGGGGGCTGGGCTCTTTGGCGTTGGAGAAATCCCCGGACGTTCGCAAGCCCCGTGCCGGGTTCGGGCAAGAAACGCCGCCGAGCGTGCCTCATACGTCGGGGCATAGGCAGCACAGGTGCGACCGCAGCCCCAGTCTCTGTGGTGCCGTGGAAGCGGCGGCAGTGGGGGCCGAGGGCTGCCTATAGTTTTGGGGGCTGGGCTCTTTGGCGTGGGAGAAATCCCCGGACCTTCGCAAGCCCCCGTGCCGGGTTCGGGCAAAAAACGCCGCCGAGTGTGCCTCGTACGTCGGGGCATAGGCAGCACAGGTGCGACCGCAGCCCCAGTCTCTGTGGTGCCGTGGAAGCGGCGGCAGTGGGTGCACACGGATGGCCACAGCTTTGGGGCGTGGCCTCTTTGGCGTGGGAGAAATCCCCGGACCTTCGCAAGCCCCGTGCCGGGTTCGGGCAAAAAACGCCACCGAGCGTGCCTCATACGTCGGGGCATAGGCAGCACAGGTGCGACCGCAGCCCCAGTCTCTGTGGTGCCGTGGAAGCGGCGGCAGTGGGGGCCAAGGGCTGGCTATAGTTTTGGGGGGTGGGATATTTGGTGTGGGAGAAATCCCCGGACGTTCGCAAGCCCCGTGCCGGTTCGGGCAAAAACGCCGCCGCGGTGTGCCTCGTACGTCGGGGCATAGGTAGCACAGGTGAGACCGCAGCCCCAGTCTCTGTGGTGCCGTGGAAGCGGCGGCAGTGGGGGCACAGGGCTGGCCACAGCTTTGGGGGGTGGCCTCTTTGGTGTGGGAGAAATCCCCGGACGTTCGCAAGCCCCGTGCCGGGTTCGGGCAAAAAACGCCGCCGAGCGTGCCTCGTACGTCGGGGCATAGGTAGCACAGGTGAGACCACAGCCCCAGTCTCTGTGGTGCCGTGGAAGCGGGCGGCAGTGGGGGCCGAGGGCTGGCTATAGTTTTGGGGGGTGGCCTCTTTGGCGTTGGAGAAATCCCCGGACGTTCGCAAGCCCCGTGCCGGGTTCGGGCAAAAAACGCCGCCGAGCGTGCCTCGTACGTCGGGGCATAGGTAGCACAGGTGAGACCGCAGCCCCAGTCTCTGTGGTGCCGTGGAAGCGGCGGCAGTGGGGGCACAGGGCTGCCTATAGTTTTGGGGGGTGGCCTCTTTGGCGTGGGAGAAATCCCCGGACGTTCGCAAGCCCCGTGCCGGGTTCGGGCAAAAAACGCCGCCGAGCGTGCCTCGTACGTCGGGGCATAGGTAGCACAGGTGAGACCGCAGCCCCAGTCTCTGTGGTGCCGTGGAAGCGGCGGCAGTGGGGGCACAGGGCTGCCTATAGTTTTGGGGGGTGGCCTCTTTGGCGTGGGAGAAATCCCCGGACGTTCGCAAGCCCCGTGCCGGGTTCGGGCAAAAAACGCCGCCGAGCGTGCCTTGTACGTCGGGGCATAGGCAGCACAGGTGCGACCGCAGCCCCAGTCTCTGTGGTGCCGTGGAAGCGGCGGGCAGTGGGTGCACAGGGCTGCCTATAGTTTTGGGGGGTGGCCTCTTTGGCGTGGGAGAAATCCCCGGACGTTCGCAAGCCCCGTGCCGGGTTCGGGCAAAAAACGCCGCCGAGCGTGCCTCGTACGTCGGGGCATAGGCAGCACAGGTGCGACCGCAGCCCCAGTCTCTGTGGTGCCGTGGAAGCGGCGGCAGTGGGTGCACAGGGCTGCCTATAGTTTTGGGGGGTGGGATCTTTGGCGTGGGAGAAATCCCCGGACGTTCGCAAGCCCCGAGCCGGGTTCGGGCAAAAAACGCTGCCGAGCGTGCCTCGTACGTCGGGGCATAGGTAGCACAGGTGAGACCGCAGCCCCAGTCTCTGTGGTGCCGTGGAAGCGGCGGCAGTGGGGGCCAAGGGCTGGATATAGTTTTGGGGGGTGGCCTCTTTGGCGTGGGAGAAATCCCCGGACGTTCGCAAGCCCCGAGCCGGGTTCGGGCAAAAAACGCCGCCGAGCGTGCCTCGTACGTCGGGGCATAGGCAGCACAGGTGAGACCGCAGCCCCAGTCTCTGTGGTGCTGTGGAAGCGGCGGCAGTGGGGGCCGAGGGCTGCCTATAGTTTTGGGGGGGTGGCCTCTTTGGCTTGGGAGAAATCCCCGGACGTTCGCAAGCCCCGAGCCGGGGTTCGGGCAAAAAACGCCGCCGAGCGTGCCTCGTACGTCGGGGCATAGGTAGCACAGGTGAGACCGCATCCCCAGTCTCTGTGGTGCCGTGGAAGCGGGGCGGCAGTGGGGGCACAGGGCTGGCTATAGTTTTGGGGGGTGGGATCTTTGGTGTGGGAGAAATCCCCGGACGTTCGCAAGCCCCGAGCCGGGTTCGGGCAAAAAACGCCGCCGAGCGTTCCTCATACGTCGGGGCATAGGCAGCACAGGTGAGACCGCAGCCCCAGTCTCTGTGGTGCCGTGGAAGCGGCGGCAGTGGGTGCACAGGGCTGCCTATAGTTTCGGGGGCTGGGCTCTTTGGCGTGGGAGAAATCCCCGGACGTTCGCAAGCCCCGTGCCGGGTTCGGGCAAAAAACGCCGCCGAGCGTGCCTCGTACGTCGGGGCATAGGCAGCACAGGTGAGACCGCAGCCCCAGTCTCTGTGGTGCCGTGGAAGCGGCGGCAGTGGGGGCCAAGGGCTGGATATAGTTTCGGGGGCTGGGCTCTTTGGCGTGGGAGAAATCCCCGGACGTTCGCAAGCCCCGTGCCGGGTTCGGGCAAAAAACGCTGCCGAGCGTGCCTCGTACGTCGGGACATAGGTAGCACAGGTGAGACCGCAGCCCCAGTCTCTGTGGTGCCGTGGAAGCGGCGGCAGTGGGTGCACAGGGCTGCCTATAGTTTTGGGGGGTGGCCTCTTTGGCGTGGGAGAAATCCCCGGACGTTCGCAAGCCCCGTGCCGGGTTCGGGCAAAAAAACGCCGCCGAGCGTGCCTCGTACGTCGGGGCATAGGCAGCACAGGTGCGACCGCAGCCCCAGTCTCTGTGGTGCTGTGGAAGCGGCGGCAGTGGGGGGCCGAGGGCTGGCTATAGTTTTGGGGGCTGGGCTCTTTGGCGTGGGAGAAATCCCCGGACGTTCGCAAGCCCCGAGCCGGGTTCGGGCAAAAAACGCCACCGAGCGTGCCTCGTACGTCGGGGCATAGGCAGCACAGGTGAGACCGCAGCCCCAGTCTCTGTGGTGCCGTGGAAGCGGCGGCAGTGGGTGCACAGGGCTGGCTATAGTTTTGGGGGCTGGGCTCTTTGGCGTGGGAGAAATCCCCGGACGTTCGCAAGCCCCGTGCCGGGTTCGGGCAAAAAAACGCCGCCGAGCGTGCCTCGTACGTCGGGGCATAGGCAGCACAGGTGAGACCGCAGCCCCAGTCTCTGTGGTGCCGTGGAAGCGGCGGCAGTGGGGGCACAGGGCTGGCCACAGCTTTGGGGGGGTGGCCTCTTTGGCGTGGGAGAAATCCCCGGACGTTCGCAAGCCCCGTGCCGGGTTCGGGCAAAAAATGCCGCCGAGTGTGCCTCGTACGTCGGGGCATAGGTAGCACAGGTGCGACCGCAGCCCCAATCTCTGTGGTACCGTGGAAGCGGCGGCAGTGGGGGCACAGGGCTGGCTATAGTTTTGGGGGGTGGCCTCTTTGGTGTGGGAGAAATCCCCGGACGTTCGCAAGCCCCGTGCCGGGTTCGGGCAAAAAATGCCGCCGAGCGTGCCTCGTACGTCGGGGCATAGGCAGCACAGGTGCGACCGCAGCCCCAGTCTCTGTGGTGCTGTGGAAGCGGGCGGCAGTGGGGGGCCGAGGGCTGGCTATAGTTTTGGGGGGTGGCCTCTTTGGCGTGGGAGAAATCCCCGGACGTTCGCAAGCCCCGTGCCGGGTTCGGGCAAAAAATGCCGCCGAGTGTGCCTCGTACGTCGGGGCATAGGTAGCACAGGTGCGACCGCAGCCCCAGTCTCTGTGGTGCCGTGGAAGCGGCGGCAGTGGGTGCACAGGGCTGCCTATAGTTTTGGGGGGTGGGATCTTTGGCGTGGGAGAAATCCCCGGACGTTCGCAAGCCCCGTGCCGGGTTCGGGCAAAAAATGCCGCGCGTGTGCCTCGTACGTCGGGGCATAGGTAGCACAGGTGCGACCGCAGCCCCAATCTCTGTGGTACCGTGGAAGCGGCGGCAGTGGGGGCACAGGGCTGGCTATAGTTTTGGGGGGTGGCCTCTTTGGTGTGGGAGAAATCCCCGGACGTTCGCAAGCCCCGTGCCGGGTTCGGGCAAAAAATGCCGCCGAGCGTGCCTCGTACGTCGGGGCATAGGCAGCACAGGTGCGACCGCAGCCCCAGTCTCTGTGGTGCTGTGGAAGCGGCGGCAGTGGGGGCCGAGGGCTGGCTATAGTTTTGGGGGGTGGCCTCTTTGGCGTGGGAGAAATCCCCGGACGTTCGCAAGCCCCGTGCCGGGTTCGGGCAAAAAATGCCGCCGAGCGTGCCTCGTACGTCGGGGCATAGGCAGCACAGGTGAGACCGCAGCCCCAGTCTCTGTGGTGCCGTGGGAAGCGGCGGCGTGGGGGGCACAGGGCTGGCCACAGCTTTGGGGGGTGGCCTCTTTGGCGTGGGAGAAATCCCCGGACGGTTCGCAAGCCCCGTGCCGGGTTCGGGCAAAAAATACCGCCGAGTGTGCCTCGTACGTCGGGGCATAGGTAGCACAGGTGCGACCGCAGCCCCAATCTCTGTGGTGCCGTGGAAGCGGCGGCAGTGGGTGCACAGGGCTGCCTATAGTTTCGGGGGCTGGGCTCTTTGGCGTGGGAGAAATCCCCGGACGTTCGCAAGCCCCGTGCCGGGTTCGGGCAAAAAACGCCGCCGAGCGTGCCTCGTACGTCGGGGCATAGGCAGCACAGGTGCGACCGCAGCCCCAGTCTTAGTGGTGCTGTGGAAGCGGCGGCAGTGGGGGCCGAGGGCTGGCTATAGTTTTGGGGGGTGGCCTCTTTGGCGTGGGAGAAATCCCCGGACGTTCGCAAGCCCCGTGCCGGGTTCGGGCAAAAAATGCCGCCGAGTGTGCCTCGTACGTCGGGGCATAGGTAGCACAGGTGCGACCGCAGCCCCAGTCTCTGTGGTGCCGTGGAAGCGGCGGCAGTGGGTGCACAGGGCTGCCTATAGTTTTGGGGGGTGGGATCTTTGGCGTGGGAGAAATCCCCGGACGTTCGCAAGCCCCGTGCCGGGTTCGGGCAAAAAACGCCGCCGAGCGTGCCTCGTACGTCGGGGCATAGGCAGCACAGGTGAGACCGCAGCCCCAGTCTCTGTGGTGCCGTGGAAGCGGCGGCAGTGGGTGCACAGGGCTCCTATAGTTTCGGGGGCTGGGCTCTTTGGCGTGGGAGAAATCCCCGGACGTTCGCAAGCCCCGAGCCGGGTTCGGGCAAAAAACGCCGCCGAGCGTACCTCGTACGTCGGGGCATAGGTAGCACAGGTGAGACCGCAGCCCCAGTCTCTGTGGTGCCCTGGAAGCGGCGGCAGTGGGGGCACAGGGCTGGCCACAGCTTTGGGGGGTGGCCTCTTTGGCGTGGGAGAAATCCCCGGACGTTCGCAAGCCCCGTGCCGGGTTCGGGCAAAAAATGCCGCCGAGTGTGCCTCGTACGTCGGGGCATAGGTAGCACAGGTGCGACCGCAGCCCCAATCTCTGTGGTACCGTGGAAGCGGCGGCAGTGGGGGCACAGGGCTGGCTATAGTTTTGGGGGGTGGCCTCTTTGGTGTGGGAGAAATCCCCGGACGTTCGCAAGCCCCGTGCCGGGTTCGGGCAAAAAATGCCGCCGAGCGTGCCTCGTACGTCGGGGCATAGGTAGCACAGGTGAGACCGCATCCCCAGTCTCTGTGGTGCCGTGGAAGCGGCGGCAGTGGGGGCCGAGGGCTGGCTATAGTTTTGGGGGGTGGGATCTTTGGTGTGGGAGAAATCCCCGGACGTTCGCAAGCCCCGAGCCGGGTTCGGGCAAAAAACGCCGCCGAGCGTTCCTCATACGTCGGGGCATAGGCAGCACAGGTGAGACCGCAGCCCCAGTCTCTGTGGTGCCGTGGAAGCGGCGGCAGTGGGTGCACAGGGCTGGCCACAGCTTTGGGGGCTGGGCTCTTTGGTGTGGGAGAAATCCCCGGACGTTCGCAAGCCCCGTGCCGGGTTCGGCAAAAAACGCCGCCGAGCGTGCCTCGTACGTCGGGGCATAGGTAGCACAGGTGAGACCACAGCCCCAGTCTCTGTGGTGCCGTGGAAGCGGCGGCAGTGGGGGCACAGGGCTGGCTATAGTTTTGGGGGGTGGCCTCTTTGGCGTGGGGAGAAATCCCCGGACGTTCGCAAGCCCCGTGCCGGGTTCGGGCAAGAAACGCCGCCGAGCGTGCCTCGTACGTCGGGGCATAGGCAGCACAGGTGCGACCGCATCCCCAGTCTCTGTGGTGCCGTGGAAGCGGCGGCAGTGGGTGCACAGGTCTGGCCACAGCTTTGGGGGCTGGGCTCTTTGGCGTTGGAGAAATCCCCGGACGTTCGCAAGCCCCGTGCCGGGTTCGGGCAAGAAACGCCGCCGAGCGTGCCTCATACGTCGGGGCATAGGCAGCACAGGTGCGGACCGCAGCCCCAGTCTCTGTGGTGCCGTGGAAGCGGCGGCAGTGGGTGCACAGGGCTGCCTATAGTTTTGGGGGGCTGGGCTCTTTGGCGTGGGAGAAATCCCCGGACCTTCGCAAGCCCCGTGCCGGGTTCGGGCAAAAAACGCCGCCGAGCGTGCCTCGTACGTCGGGGCATAGGCAGCACAGGTGCGACCGCAGCCCCAGTCTCTGTGGTGCCGTGGAAGCGGCGGCAGTGGGTGCACACGGATGGCCACAGCTTTGGGGGGTGGCCTCTTTGGCGTGGGAGAAATCCCCGGGACCTTCGCAAGCCCCGTGCCGGGTTCGGGCAAGAAACGCCACCGAGCGTGCCTCATACGTCGGGGCATAGGCAGCACAGGTGCGACCGCAGCCCCAGTCTCTGTGGTGCCGTGGAAGCGGCGGCAGTGGGGGCCAAGGGCTGGCTATAGTTTTGGGGGGTGGGATATTTGGTGTGGGAGAAATCCCCGGACGTTCGCAAGCCCCGTGCCGGGTTCGGGCAAAAAAATGCCGCCGAGTGTGCCTCGTACGTCGGGGCATAGGTAGCACAGGTGAGACCGCAGCCCCAGTCTCTGTGGTGCCGTGGAAGCGGCGGCAGTGGGGGCACAGGGCTGGCCACAGCTTTGGGGGGTGGCCTCTTTGGTGTGGGAGAAATCCCCGGACGTTCGCAAGCCCCGTGCCGGGTTCGGGCAAAAAACGCCGCCGAGCGTGCCTCGTACGTCGGGGCATAGGTAGCACAGGTGAGACCACAGCCCCAGTCTCTGTGGTGCCGTGGAAGCGGCGGCAGTGGGGGCCGAGGGCTGGCTATAGTTTTGGGGGGTGGCCTCTTTGGCGTTGGAGAAATCCCCGGACGTTCGCAAGCCCCGTGCCGGGTTCGGGCAAAAAACGCCGCCGAGCGTGCCTCGTACGTCGGGGCATAGGTAGCACAGGTGAGACCGCAGCCCCAGTCTCTGTGGTGCCGTGGAAGCGGCGGCAGTGGGGGCACAGGGCTGCCTATAGTTTTGGGGGGTGGCCTCTTTGGCGTGGGAGAAATCCCCGGACGTTCGCAAGCCCCGTGCCGGGTTCGGGCAAAAAACGCCGCCGAGCGTGCCTTGTACGTCGGGGCATAGGCAGCACAGGTGCGACCGCAGCCCCAGTCTCTGTGGTGCCGTGGAAGCGGCGGCAGTGGGTGCACAGGGCTGCCTATAGTTTTGGGGGGTGGCCTCTTTGGCGTGGGGAGAAATCCCCGGACGTTCGCAAGCCCCGTGCCGGGTTCGGGCAAAAAACGCCGCCGAGCGTGCCTCGTACGTCGGGGCATAGGCAGCACAGGTGCGACCGCAGCCCCAGTCTCTGTGGTGCCGTGGAAGCGGCGGCAGTGGGTGCACAGGGCTGCCTATAGTTTTGGGGGGTGGGATCTTTGGCGTGGGAGAAATCCCCGGACGTTCGCAAGCCCCGTGCCGGGTTCGGGCAAAAAACGCCGCCGAGCGTGCCTCGTACGTCGGGGCATAGGCAGCACAGGTGAGACCGCAGCCCCAGTCCTCTGTGGTGCCGTGGAAGCGGCGGCAGTGGGTGCACAGGGCTGCCTATAGTTTTGGGGGGTGGCCTCTTTGGCGTGGGAGAAATCCCCGGACGTTCGCAAGCCCCGAGCCGGGGTTCGGGCAAAAAACGCCGCCGAGCGTGCCTCGTACGTCGGGGCATAGGCAGCACAGGTGAGACCGCAGCCCCAGTCTCTGTGGTGCTGTGGAAGCGGCGGCAGTGGGGGCCGAGGGCTGCCTATAGTTTGGGGGGTGGCCTCTTTGGCTTGGGAGAAATCCCCGGACGTTCGCAAGCCCCGAGCCGGGTTCGGGCAAAAAACGCCGCCGAGCGTGCCTCGTACGTCGGGGCATAGGTAGCACAGGTGAGACCGCATCCCCAGTCTCTGTGGTGCCGTGGAAGCGGCGGCAGTGGGGGCACAGGGCTGGCTATAGTTTTGGGGGGTGGGATCTTTGGTGTGGGAGAAATCCCCGGACGTTCGCAAGCCCCGAGCCGGGTTCGGGCAAAAAACGCCGCCGAGCGTTCCTCATACGTCGGGGCATAGGCAGCACAGGTGAGACCGCAGCCCCAGTCTCTGTGGTGCCGTGGAAGCGGCGGCAGTGGGTGCACAGGGCTGCCTATAGTTTCGGGGGGCTGGGCTCTTTGGCGTGGGAGAAATCCCCGGACGTTCGCAAGCCCCGTGCCGGGTTCGGGCAAAAAACGCCGCCGAGCGTGCCTCGTACGTCGGGGCATAGGCAGCACAGGTGAGACCGCAGCCCCAGTCTCTGTGGTGCCGTGGAAGCGGGCGGCAGTGGGGGCCAAGGGCTGGATATAGTTTCGGGGGCTGGGCTCTTTGGCGTGGGAGAAATCCCCGGACGTTCGCAAGCCCCGTGCCGGGTTCGGGCAAAAAACGCTGCCGAGCGTGCCTCGTACGTCGGGACATAGGTAGCACAGGTGAGACCGCAGCCCCAGTCTCTGTGGTGCCGTGGAAGCGGCGGGCAGTGGGTGCACAGGGCTGCCTATAGTTTTGGGGGGTGGCCTCTTTGGCGTGGGAGAAATCCCCGGACGTTCGCAAGCCCCGTGCCGGGTTCGGGCAAAAAACGCCGCCGAGCGTGCCTCGTACGTCGGGGCATAGGCAGCACAGGTGCGACCGCAGCCCCAGTCTCTGTGGTGCTGTGGAAGCGGCGGCAGTGGGGGCCGAGGGCTGGCTATAGTTTTGGGGGCTGGGCTCTTTGGCGTGGGAGAAATCCCCGGACGTTCGCAAGCCCCGAGCCGGGTTCGGGCAAAAAACGCCACCGAGCGTGCCTCGTACGTCGGGGCATAGGCAGCACAGGTGAGACCGCAGCCCCAGTCTCTGTGGTGCCGTGGAAGCGGCGGCAGTGGGTGCACAGGGCTGGCTATAGTTTTGGGGGCTGGGCTCTTTGGCGTGGGAGAAATCCCCGGACGTTCGCAAGCCCCGTGCCGGGTTCGGGCAAAAAACGCCGCCGAGCGTGCCTCGTACGTCGGGGCATAGGCAGCACAGGTGAGACCGCAGCCCCAGTCTCTGTGGTGCCGTGGAAGCGGCGGCAGTGGGGGCACAGGGCTGGCCACAGCTTTGGGGGGTGGCCTCTTTGGCGTGGGAGAAATCCCCGGACGTTCGCAAGCCCCGTGCCGGGTTCGGGCAAAAAATGCCGCCGAGTGTGCCTCGTACGTCGGGGCATAGGTAGCACAGGTGCGACCCGCAGCCCCAATCTCTGTGGTACCGTGGAAGCGGCGGCAGTGGGGGCACAGGGCTGGCTATAGTTTTGGGGGGTGGCCTCTTTGGTGTGGGAGAAATCCCCGGACGTTCGCAAGCCCCGTGCCGGGTTCGGGCAAAAAATGCCGCCGAGCGTGCCTCGTACGTCGGGGCATAGGCAGCACAGGTGCGACCGCAGCCCCAGTCTCTGTGGTGCTGTGGAAGCGGCGGGCAGTGGGGGCCGAGGGCTGGCTATAGTTTTGGGGGGTGGCCTCTTTGGCGTGGGAGAAATCCCCGGACGTTCGCAAGCCCCGTGCCGGGTTCGGGCAAAAAATGCCGCCGAGTGTGCCTCGTACGTCGGGGCATAGGTAGCACAGGTGCGACCGCAGCCCCAGTCTCTGTGGTGCCGTGGAAGCGGCGGCAGTGGGTGCACAGGGCTGCCTATAGTTTTGGGGGGTGGGATCTTTGGCGTGGGAGAAATCCCCGGACGTTCGCAAGCCCCGTGCCGGGTTCGGGCAAAAAATGCCGCCGAGTGTGCCTCGTACGTCGGGGCATAGGTAGCACAGGTGCGACCGCAGCCCCAATCTCTGTGGTACCGTGGAAGCGGCGGCAGTGGGGGGCACAGGGCTGGCTATAGTTTTGGGGGGTGGCCTCTTTGGTGTGGGAGAAATCCCCGGACGTTCGCAAGCCCCGTGCCGGGTTCGGGCAAAAAATGCCGCCGAGCGTGCCTCGTACGTCGGGGCATAGGCAGCACAGGTGCGACCGCAGCCCCAGTCTCTGTGGTGCTGTGGAAGCGGCGGCAGTGGGGGCCGAGGGCTGGCTATAGTTTTGGGGGGTGGCCTCTTTGGCGTGGGAGAAATCCCCGGACGTTCGCAAGCCCCGTGCCGGGTTCGGGCAAAAAATGCCGCCGAGCGTGCCTCGTACGTCGGGGCATAGGCAGCACAGGTGAGACCGCAGCCCCAGTCTCTGTGGTGCCGTGGAAGCGGCGGCAGTGGGGGCACAGGGCTGGCCACAGCTTTGGGGGGTGGCCTCTTTGGCGTGGGAGAAATCCCCGGACGTTCGCAAGCCCCGTGCCAATGCCGCCGAGTGTGCCTCGTAC
>NW_027461331.1:0-47803 GCF_030463565.1 Pelecanus crispus
GTCTTTCTGTCTAAGCAATATCAAACCTACCCTTCTTAAGTAAATGCACTAACAATTAGAGTATAAGGTATTTGAGGGTATATTGTTCCCATTTGTCTCCTGTTGAAAACACTCCACTTTGTAAAAATATATAGAGGAATAAATAAATCAACAAATAATATTCTTCAGCTACTCACAGGTTTCAGAGCCAACCTTCTGTCCTAAATGATTGCTGTTATGGTTTCCTACAGTCTCAGCTGATGAATATCTATTGACTCAATAAAAACTGAAACAGCTTCAACAAAAATTTATAGGAAGGTCTGATATCTGAATGACCATGTCTGGTCTCAGGTGACTTTTCATAGGCTGTTTGAGTGCAAATACTTTCAGGCAAAGCTCAGGATTGTATTTGTCTTTCCTTTATGAGTTTCACTGCCATTACATTAGAGACACAGTCTCCTTTTGTTTTTCATGTAGCCCAATTTATGCTTGACTCTTTAAACATGGCTAGATATTATGAAATTAATACCTGAGCATATTCTCTGATCAAATGGTCTATGTGTTCAGCTGGATGCTGGAGATTCGGATGCAAAATCCCTGCTTTAAATCAGAGGGCAGAGTTGATTCAGGGTTTCATATATTCCAGATGAGTATTTCTAATTACTGGCTACTGGGTGAAAGGAAAGGACCCACATTGCTGTCTTGATCAAGAAGTGGCCTTGTTGAATTATCTGCTTCACCAGGGTAGTAAATTGTAAGGGGAAAGATGCACCAAAATTCCTGAGAAGCATCATCTTGCTGATAGTATCTGCAATTAACCATCTTAGATGGTTTCCAGGGTCAGTATTATGGCTTTTATAGATTATACTCTTAAAAGCCTAGATAGGTGATAACACCAGGCTGTAGATCCTGTACTCTGACAAACCACTAAAATTAAACACTTCAGTACTGACCTTAAGTCCCCTTTGAAGTTATCTCAGAGGTCCCACCATAGGTGTAGAATCTTTCTGTTCCACATTTAAATATCTGTTTTGAATCCAGCACAATGTTACAAGTCAAGGTCAGGTTGAAGACCAATTGAGAAAAGAAGAGAAAAAGAATGTGACTATGAGAATAACTAGATTAAGGCATTAATAACTATGAGAATAACTAGATTAATATGCCTGCAAAACTTCTCAACTGCTTTTTTTCTTCCAGGCAACAGAAAGGGGCCTGATGTGAAAAACTGGTTTGAATGGGATGAAAGATTTCTGCACATATATGTGATGATTCCAAAGTCATTTATTCTGATTCATATATGAAGTAAAGCCACTTGGCTGTAATAACCTGCCATGAGAATGATCTAAATAGATACGTAACCATGAGATGCCTGTGTACATCTGAGCTATATGTAGGGACATTGTACTACTATTCCTGTCAGTGTCCATATACCTTGCTCACTGCCTTAACCCTTTTGAGCATTATGTCTTAGATTCAGTTTGGTGTGAAAGGTTCTTTCTTCCCATCATCACTGTTTCCAGTGAATAAGAATGGTTAGAAATACCTTCAGACAGACAACATTTTAGAAAAAACACAGACTAAGTATATATGGCTTATTGTGTGAAATATAAGATATTCCAGAAGACATAATTAAAACAAAGTAAAAGAAAGGAAAACCAAAAACCAACCAACCAAACAAAAAAACTTCCTGAAAACCAGAAACTTTCATTGCCTCAAATTTGAGACCCTAGAGCTATTGCCACTTATAAAGACTAGAATTGATCATTTTTATATGAAGGTCTAATGCAAAGAATATAGAAATCATTGTGTTTTCAGCTTTATTTGTGTCTGCAAAATGGGGAAGAAACTGGAGGGAACTTAAAAAAAAAAAAAAATGCTGTGAACTGATCAAAACATATGCCCCAGGTTTTCAACTGGAGTCAATTAACTCCAAGTTATTATTTTCCTTAGCTGGTACACATTTAAAAGCTATCTTCATTTTCTCACCACTACTAATAGAATTCTTCCAATTTCATCTATGTTTCTCACAACCTGTTGCAGCATTTCCTTGAAATGCATAAAGCATGAGGTCATATTCCCCCACACTCTGCTTCCCAACAGGATGTCCTTTGAGCACATCAGCTCTGTAAATATGATTAGCAATGCATGGTTAGTCTGTGCAGCAGCACTTACTCAGAGAAAAAAGAAAAATCTAGTCTTCCTCACTGTTGCCTGTGAGTATTCAAGCCCAGTGGATTCATTTGTTTTCCATCTGCATCACTGGTTTCATTTTTGAGTAAAGGAAACATTTCAAATTGAGTACAAGATGTGCAGGTTCAGTTGTGGATGTGTTCATCTTTGATTTAGACTCTTCTTTTTTTGTTATTTTTTTCTTTTTTCCCCCATTAGTCTGTTTTGAAAGAACAGCTGTTGTGTGATTCTCTCACTGATAAGGAGAAAAGGCTGTACGAGAAAGGTAAATCATGTAATCATAGAATCATAGAATGCTTTGGGTTGGAAGGGACCTTTAGAGGGCATCTAGCCCAACCCCCCCTGCAGTGAGCAGGGACAGCTTTAACCAGATCAGGTTGCTCAGAGCCCCATCCAACCTGACCTTGAATGATGCCAGGGATGGGGCCTCTACCACCTCTCTGGGCAACCTGTTCCAGTGCTTCACCACCCTCATTGTAAAAAACTTCTTTCTAATGTCTAGTCTAAATCTATTCTTCTTTAGTTTAAATCCGTTATTCCTTGTCCTGTCACAACAGGCCTTATTAAAAATATTCTCCCCATCTTTCCTGTAGGCCCCCTTGAAGTATTGGAAGGTCGCAATAAGGTCTCCAACCAATCACTCAATCTCCAACCAATCTCACCCAAGTCAAAAGTGAGCTGCGATTGTTGGTCAATGAGCAAAAAAGAGGAGTGCTTCTTTGAGGGGCAAACTCTTCCTTCCTTTCTCATGCTATATACTATGGAAATTCAAATCCATTTACTACACTCAAAAAAATGTCAGGAGTGTATTTAACTGAGGCAAGAGATGAATCTATTTTAATTGACAACTAATGAAATTTTCCCCAAGTCAAGCCTGTTTTGCCTGTGACGGTGTCGTGGTTTAACCCCAGTCGGCAGCTAAGCACCACACAGCTGCTAGCTCACCCTGTCCCCACTCGGTGGGATGGGGGGGAGAATTGGAAGGGCAAAAGTAAGAAAACTCATGGGTTGAGATAAGAACAGTTTAATTATTGAAATAAAATAAAATACAATTAATAATAAAAATAATAATAATGGTCATTTAATGAAAAGGAAAACAACAAAAAGTTAGAGAGAAACAAAACCCAGGGAAAAAAAAGTGATGCAAATGCTCACCACCTGCTGACTAATTCCCAGATAGCTCGAGCAGCAATCACTGCCCCCTGACTAACTCCCCCCAGTTTCTATACTGAGCATGATGTCATATGGTATGGAATAGGCCTTCGGTCAGTTCGGGTCAGCTCTCCTGGCTGTGCCCCCTCCCAGCTTCTTGTGCACCTGGCAGAGCATGAGAAGCTGAAAAGTCCTTGACTTATGTCGTGGTTTAGCCCCAGCCAGCAACTAAGCTCCACGCAGCCGCTCGCTCACTCCCCCTACCCCGGTGGGATGGGGGAGAGGATTGGAGGAGTAAGAGTGAGAAACACTCCTGGGTTGAGATAAGAACAGTTTAATAATTGAAATAAAGTAAAATAGTAATGATAATAATAACAATATAATAATGATAATAATAATAGCACTGCTTAACAACAACTAAAACATCAGTGTGTTATCACATTATTCTCATCCTAAATCCAAAACACAGCACTATACCATCTACTAGGAAAAATTAACTCTATCTCAGATGAAACCAGGACAGAGAGTAATTGGTGAGTGATCTCCCTGTCCTTATCTTCACCCACAAGCTTTTCCATCCTGTTTTCTCCCTACCTCCTGTTGAGGAGGAGGAAGGAGAGAGCAGCTGGGTGGGCATCTGGCAGCCAGCCAAGATGCTACTTTGGAATATAGCAATGTTATTGGTGTCAAAATCACCTGGAGCACAAAGTCAAAGGGCTAAAAGTATACCACCTCCTCACAGCAGTAAATGTCAATCTACCATCTTTCTGGACCCAAACCTTCCCTTAACATGTCACCATCATGTATAGAGTTGTCCTCATAGTAAAGCTGTGGAGCGTTTAGGATGCTCCCTGTTCTCTGAGTGAGTGTCTGGGTTGGAGTTTGGCCCTTAGGCAAGGCTAACCAACATGGGCAGGGATGATCTGACACCTGCTCTGGAGCTCCACACTGAGTTCCTGTGTTTGACTGATGCTTCTGGCTGTAACTTTGCTGGAGATAGTAAATAGTAATGATAACTACTGTGTTTATCTAGAAGAGTGACAAAGGGATTTGGGAATGTCTTGGATTCTATGGCCCACAGAGTTTCAGTAACCGTTCTACTAAATTAAATGGCCAGTGAAGTCCAGGGCACCTGGACTGTGCTGATCCCCAGTAGCCTAAAGGAGCGACAATTCTGAACTAGCATCGATAGACACAGGCCATGATACAATGTCCACTCTTTACAGTATACAGAGACTGCCTTTAGAGGCTCAAATGCTGCCTTGGACTCATTTTTATTAGAATTTGATGTGAGTTCCTAGGCAGTTCTGGTTAGAAATAATAGAATCCATGTACATGATCAACTAATTCGCACAAGGTAATTTGAAACAAGGCTCAATCAGTTTCACTGCTCACAGAATGACTTTTCAGGTTCTTGTTGGATTTTAATGTGTATATTGTCTCTGTTTGCTTCTAGTGTAATCGTGGGTTGCTTCCATGGTATTTTGTCCTTTTTCCACACTTTTGTACTTTCTTAACTTCTATTCAGTTCAGGACAGTGGAAAAGAACATCTGAGAGTTGGTCTAGGTCTAGGTCTAACCACGTACGTTCTCTGAAAAGGAGTGAAATTATTACCATATAGCAACTTTTCCAAATTATACATTATGGAGAAGTTTCCCATCAAGTTTAACTACTAGCAGACACAGTGTTATGAAATTATAGGCCTTATTTTGTTACTAAGTGTATGTCAGCCTAGATTAACCTTAAGTTTTGAAAACACGTCAAGTAAACACGCAGTTTAATATGTGATCTAAGGGCAGCATCTTTCCAAAGTATTTTCCCCCAGGCAAGTATTTCAGTACAATAAAGAAATAAATTAAATTAAGTTTGACATTGAGAAGATCCCAAAATGCTTGAACTGTGTCATGGAGAGGAAAAAAGTCTTCCCACAACTTCTGTCTGACACCTGATTGATCAAAGAACCTTATTCTGATCTGTCTCAATTGTAGTGCTTAGCGGACTTCGAATGAAAGCAGGAGGAAAGGAAACATGACACCAACGGAGAAATGAAACAAAACAAAAGAAAAACTCTCTTGATACTCACGCTGTGTGTCACTTTGAAGGAATTATTTATCCATTTTAGTAAGTTACTCTACTTACTAAAATGAAAAGGCTTAATATGAACAAGAATGTTTTGAGGGCAAATTAATTGCAAGATAGATCCTCAGCAGGTGTAAATTAGTGTAATTTGATGGAATTCATAGCCTGACCTCAACCTTCCCCAGATGAGCATCTGGTCTATTGTATGTTGTGTGTTTTAGCAGGCTAAGTATTAAAATTAAGCCATTCTTACAAGCTTTATTTTTCTGTGATTTTCTGTTCTCAGATCATGGCTGGTAGCTTGTTAATAGCCCCAGCAACTTCAATTAATTTGTTACAAAGTCTCTTCTTATATTGCACTAGACCAAACTCCTTTAACCTTTCTCTCTGACACATCTCAAAGGATATTATTCTTGCTGTTCTGCTTCTTACTAGCTCAAGGGCAATTATGCTCTTGCTGAGGTATTGCAACAAAAGCTGCAGAAAGTGCTCTGGGTGAGGTATAACAAGTGCCTTTCACAGCAATAATACCACCTCCTAAGAGTTATACTACCCTCTCATAGCACACTAAGATGGCATTCTCTTCATTTTCTCTTTGGGAACAATATATTTCATGGCACACTTAAAAGACATTTTCAACATTTCCCCGATACTTTTTTTTTTTTTCAGTTTGTGTTTGGCTTCTTTTAAGCAATTTTAATTCAGAAGACTGTTTTCCTATTTACCTGTATGATTCAGCTTTTCCTCATTAACTTTTTTGATATAGTTTTACAATGATTAATTATTTGAATTTAGTAGCATTCAGAAGACAAGTAACTAAGTACTATTATGTTTTGCATATCAGCAGGCAGTCCATGTTCCAAAAAACTTACTGCAAAAGGAGGGAAGAGAACTAGGGAACAAATTCAAGCCTCTTTGAACTCACTATCAAGACCTGGCTGAACACCAGTCAAGTCAAAGTCACACAGAGACATTAAATCGGTGATCTCATATCTCGCAGCAAGTCTGCACCTTAGCTGGTAGCTGCTGAATATACAGACCAGTACTCTTTTCTCATCATAAAAATAAAATACATAAAAAATAAAATTACCTTTCTGTCTAATAAATGTCAGATAACCCCCTAAAGTATTGTATTGTTAATCGTGAACATTCCATTTGTCAATGAAGTCAATCAATGGTACTTTAAAAAATATTCTTCTACATGGTTTCTGAAATGGTCTCCATCAGGAAAAAGAAGTGGTCTCTCATTTCGCATTCCCACCTCTCCATTTTGAACAGTTTAATTAGCTGACTCATTCCATAGGTTTTTTACATGAATGAATAGAACATGTGATTCTCCTTTTAATCCAGTAATCCTTTTTTTCTTTTTTTTAAACTGCATTTCCCTTAAAGGCTTTCAGTCATTCCATGACTTGTCATTTTAACAGTCTTAAAGGAACTTACCTTTTTGACAACTGTAAAAATGACTAACCATAATTTCTTTTATGTATGCGTTTTGGAGTTCCTAAGGGGGTCTTCTCTGGAAATCATTTATTCATTTCAGAAAAGTTATGTTCTTTACCCCTCTCCTCATTTATGTTGGCTGATGGTAATTATTTAATATGTTTGCTTTTTCCTTTGTCCTCCATCTCTAATTCCCTATAATCATTCTTAAGAGAATTCATCTTTCATTTCACCACTGTTTACTTTCCCTAGCATGAAATCACATTATTTGTTCAGTATCCTGTTATTCAAAGATCATTATATTTTCCCTCTCTGAATCATTTCTTGGTTATTTTCACTTCCTCCCAGAGAAAGCCCCATCCACAAATTATTATATTATGAGTAACTTTTTAAATGCTTTTGATCAATCTTTTATATTCTTGTTTACATCTTGGTCTAATCACATCAGTTTGTGCTTCATGCTGCCTTTTTGACAATTAGGACACTATTTATGAAACAAATGGATTATTTACATGACAATAACTTGTAACTAATGTGTGCTTTCTTTCTAATTTGTTAGGTTTCATGATTTATCAAAACCCTTCCTTGACAGCTGTCTTCTCTACAGGATAGAGAAAATGAGTGCGTTATATATACTGTGATTATTTCCTTTTAGCATGTATTACTGACGAATGAAGCCACAATGAAATTACTATTCCTGAAATTATGTGAAATAGGGATAGGTCAGGCATAAAAGATTTTGAAACGAGCCGAGGTGT
Organism: Pelecanus crispus; assembly: GCF_030463565.1. Taxonomy (NCBI): domain Eukaryota; kingdom Metazoa; phylum Chordata; class Aves; order Pelecaniformes; family Pelecanidae; genus Pelecanus; species Pelecanus crispus. The sequence continues at coordinate 7,603 of NW_027461331.1, forward strand.
TTGGTCACAAGAATGATGCCTTAACTGCTAATGCAGTGAATTTAACCAACTCTTCCCTCTTTCTGCATTAGTACAATGAAGAAAAACCTTGATTCCTCTTCAAGGAGCTTTCAGATCCAAGGATCAAAAATATGATATAAAAATTTAAGCAAGATCAGTGGAGAAAAAGTATTATTGGAGTGTTTCCAACTCAAGTAAATTAACTCAAGGTTGTTTGAAAGTGTACTTGTGATAAGAACAATATTTATATGTGGGTTCAAATAAGCTTTGCTTGAAGCATCCTGCAAAGATAACTACTGTTACTGTCAGGGGATTATTCTGACCATCAACTGCTACTGACAAGCACAAATAGGTACAAGCCTGTCCTATTCTTTTCAGTATCTTTATAGCAGCCCATATGGTACTGTGTTTTGGATTTATGACCAAAACAGTGTTGATAACACAGCAATGTTTTTGTTACTGCTGAGCAGTGCTTACGCAGCGTCAAGGCCTTTTCTGCTCCTCACTGCCTGACTGCGAGTAGGCTGTGGGGGCACAAGAAGTTGGGACGGGACACAGCTGGGACAGCTGACCCCAGCTGACCGAAAGGATATTCCATACCATATGATGTCATGCTCAGCTATAAAAGCTGGGGGAAGATGGAGGAAGGGTTATGGTGTCTGTCTTCCTAAGTAATCATTATGCATGATGAAGCCTTGCTTTCTTGGTAGTGAATGAAGTCCTTGTTTTGCTTTGGTTGCACACACAGCTTTTGCTTTACCTATTAAAGCTTCTTTATCTCAGCCCACAGGTTTTCTGACTTTACCCTTCCGATTCTCTCCTGTATCCCACTGGGTGGGAGTGAGCAAGCAGCTGTGTGGAGCTGAGCTGCTCACTGGGCTTAACCCACAAAATCTCCCTTTCCGTACCACTGGCAGAGCACCATTTATTTTGCAGTGCAATGCAAAACAGGGAGGGATGTGACCTTTGAACATGGCACATAGGTGTTGCGACAGCCCAGGAAGCCGCAGAGCATGACAGGATGTCTTTGGGCGTGCTAGGCAAGCGGAGTGAAAGAGGAGGGGCAGGAGAAGTCCTTGCTACATATAGGGATTTAACACCAGCATGTTCTGTCCAGATACAAATTTGTTAGGTGCGGACCATTTAAGTTCCATGTTGAAAAAGCAACAAAACTTTAACCTTTTCCTAATTAGGTTGCCAGCTAGGTTGTAATACCTTAGCCTGCATCAACAAACCCAGGACTGATGCAGGAATATGTGGTCAGGCTTCCTCAGCTAACCATTGTAGTAGTGGTAGGGTTAAAGGCAGTCAAATAGCTTCTCTCACCTCCCATCCCAAAAGGTCTGAGAAGACCAAGGCAAAGGCACTTTATGGGATTTCTGCAGAACATACCTATATCAACATGCATCTGTGCATATTCATACATGTATATTTAGGTGTGAATATGATGCTCAAGTATATATCAGCTTACTGAATTGACTTCAGAGAAGGACCATGAAGATGATGAAGGGATTGGAACATCTTTCATGTGAGGAGAGAGGCTGAAAGATCTAGGACTGTTCAGCCTGGATAAGAGATGGCTCAGGGGAATCTTACCAATGTGGATAAATATCTTACAGGAGGGAAGAAGGGAATGAGAGATGGACTCTTCTCAGTGGTTTCCAAGAGACAATGGCCACAAGTTGAAGTACAAAACATTTGAACATAAGAAAAAACTTTTTTTACGGTGAGGGTACTCAAACACTGGAACAGGTTGCCCGGAGAGGTTGCAATGTCTCCATCTTTAGACATATTCAAAACCTGACTGGACACAGTCCTGGGCAACCTGCAGTAGGTGACCCTGCTTGAGCCGGGGGTTGGGCCAGATTGATCTCTAGAAGGTCCCAGACAACTTCAAAGATTCTGCGATTCTGTAATTTTGTGATTCTGTAAAATTGCTTTATTTCACAGAAATATTAATTTGATATTTTAACTGTTATCATTTAGTGATGCACTTTCATTAGTGTTCTGCAGAATATTTATGTAGGCTATCCCACGTGCCTTCTCTCCTCAGTAGGGACAGGTAGCTCTTTCAGTCTTCTGGACATACCGTGAACACCTTGCAGTAAACACTGTATTTCTGTACAGAGTTGAAAAAAGTGATATAAATACACAGCTAGCTAATAATTTAAAACATGAAATGTCTGATGTCACTGGTTTTTTTTCTTTTTTTTTTCTTTGGAGCTTTTAAGAATGCACCCAAACCACCAGCACTTTATAGAATCGAATAACCACCCTTAGAACAAAGTCATTATTGTTCCAAGGTGTTCTGGGAAGAATTTTTAATATTTTATTATTATCATGGTTGAAAATTTTTACTCTTTTCTTCCTTTTCCATTCACGTTAGTCTCATGCATCGGATGTTGAAATATCTTGAGCTCTTAGCTGAAAAAAAATTGAACTGAATGAACATGAGTTTTGTCATTGCATAAAACCCAGAGGTTGCACAAAAAAGGAGACTAGGATAAATAACATAATTGAGAAAAATTCATTTTATTTTATTTAATTAGAAGGTTTATGAACAAAATAGTAATTCAAATGGATAAATAACAAAGAAAAAAACCCAGAATCGTGGTTAAAATTAATCTGATATGCAATCTAGCCTTCTTGGATGCAAAGTTGTATAAGTAAAACTGAAAAAAAACTAATAATAAAGTGGAAATGTCCCCTGACAAATGATTTTTATGTACCGCAAGTATACACATACATACATATACTAAAACCAGAAAGTTAAAAATAGCATTTTGGAAATCAGCAAAAGTTCCAATGGAGAATTTATTCACTGACTTTAACAATGCTGAGTAAGATTTATTCTGTGATTAAAGAGCAGTAAAGGTATGGATCAAGTAACAGAGCTCCTAATATCAGTGGTGCCCTCTAATGAACAACACATGCCTATAGAAGTCTACTTTTTGAAGATGGGGGAAAAAATGAGGGTAGCATGGACTACGACACTGATTTATCTCTGTAGCTGTGCTTATTCCCAAATGAACTATTCCAGCACTATGTGATAAAAATAAATAAATAAATAAACAGCCTCAAATTCCATTGTCACAAAATCTGTATGTAATACAAACTCAATTCTTCATGGTCATGAGCATTAACAGCTCTGTGGGCTTGGACAGGGTTTTAAATGCAACCACAGGACTAGCGCTAACCACAGACTCTGGTTTGTTGCTATGTTTAAGCCTCAGCTCTAATTGCTCTGCTACATTTTGAAGGCAGGCAGTTTAAAACAAGGCATACTGATCCTTTTCCCTTTCCACCTGCCCTTACCCACCCTATCTGTAATGGGTAGGCAATTCTAGAGTCATGCAGCAAAGTACCTCTCGACAGTCAGTACCACTAAGATGTGCTGCCACATCATGTGTTTGGCAATGTATTCTTATTTGCACCTTAAGGGGAGTAATTTTCCAAGCCATTGTTCAAAAACATGATGGAGTTAAATGCTCTTTCTTGTGGTCTGATGATATTCCCTGTGCCATGATTGTATCAAAGAGCCTTTTTGTTACCCGGGGAAGAAAGCAGCAGCTGAGCATGAATGAGATGTTTGTGTGTGAATCCAAATGGCTGATCATCATATGGCTGTAATCAGCTCACGGCTGGCAGCTGCTGGGTGACGTCACACATAGCCTTGGTAGACATCATCCAGCCAGCTAGGAGCAATCATGTTGCCAGGCAGCACGTTGCTACTCAAAGTCTTGTTCAGTCAAGAGAAACACAATTGCTCATTGCCCTCCAGAAAGGCTACACTTAAAAAATACTGGCTCTACTGACTGAGCAGCAGGTCTGACTTAAGGCTGAAGATGAAAAATAACCTCCCACCTGGATTCCCTGTTCACAAAGTTTGCCACATAGCAGAGACAGGTACATTTGACTCTCTGCAAAGCTATTTTGCTAAATTCCTCCTCCAGTTCTCTTCAGTCACTGGGTTCCCATAAGGCCATATCCCTCTCTCAACTCATGTGTACAGAGCCTGTTTGATTTGCCAGTCAGATCGCAGGCTCGGTTGTTTACTCTTGCTCTGCTGCTCAAAATTTGAAAACAGGTGAGCCAGCTGAGACCGACCTGCTCTGGACCACCTCCATTCCTTCCCTGCTATGAAAGTTGTGATCTGCGGGGATGCTTTGGTGACCACTTCTCCCATTCAGCTTGCAATAGTTAAGTCTCAGGCTTTGCTAACAAAAAGCTTTAATTTACAGGACAGGCTTCTGCAGGAGTTTGGGGCAGCATGTACAGCTGTGCTTTCACTGCTAAGCGCAAGAGCAGTCTGATATTCCCAGGATTTTCACTGACCCTGCATAACTGCTCACAGCAGTGAAAAGCAGCAATCCAGCTGCTGTCAGTCAAAGGCTTCTTGAAAGGAGAAAAAAACCAGTTATTCAATAGGATGAGATACATGCATGGGACAAGAATCTGTTTTGCAGGATTGGTATAATGGCTTCTCCAATTCAATACTTAGTCATCTGAGTGTGGTGAAACACCTTAATTGTCTGAATGGGGTGGGAGCCCTACACTGGGTTAGAAAAGCCACTCAAACTATGTTAGAAAAAAGCCTCTCCATAGCAAGTGTAGCAAAAGATAACATTGGGCTCTGCCATTCAAGCAGATTCTCTCTGCTGTTAGGATAAGAAGTAGCAGAAAACTGTAAAAAAAAAATTCCCCATTTTCTACTCTGAGAAAATTCAATAGAGATCTGCCTGAAGATCTCTGCGAAGTAAAGAATTTACTTACCCTTACTGTTTAAGGTTAGGCTTGGAAGTCAACAGGAAGTTTAGGAATCTCTAGGAGGTTCATATATGCTAGCCATGGGTAGGATTCAGCTCCAGATTAAGACCTTAAATTCTGGTGTGAATACATTGCTATCTACATATGAGCAAGGTGTTCATGCTTCCATTATAGATAGGGAAGACCAAGGATTCTCCTCTGTTGTCATATAGATAGGGAAGACCAAGGATTCTCCTCTGTTGTCAATCACAGACAGTGGTGCCTATTTGAAATTCTTTGTGGTATCCAGTTTGGTTTTGTTAGGTTATTAGGTACACACATTCTCTTCTCAAATGAGAGCTAGAGGCCAGGCAGGATACCATGAAGCTAAAATGATAATAGACACCTGTGTTTGGACAGCTGAACCAAGTCCCACATGTCCAGCAAAACTCAAAAGTATCAATCACCAGTAAGAATAGATGATCCCACAGGAAAATAATAGCTTAAAGCATTGTGATCTCCAGTTTTCTCTTCAGCAGAAGGTGTCAGCTCCCTTGATATAAGGTAATCCAGGGATGCCTGAAAAACCCACGACACAGAAAAGCTGTGATCTTTCCACTGCCCACAATTCCTAATCAGGAGCATCCCAGTCACTGTTAAATATGCTCTGAACATCATATTATGTTAATGTATTAATGACATGTAAATGTTTTCAGAATAAACTACACTCATGTAAATTTGTTGGCTCTGAACTTATTTTATTCTGACAGAGCAGTGTATTTGATCTGGGCACAAAGCAAATTAACATTTTCAGAACTCATTAGTATGTGTGAACATCAGGCAAAGGTGACAAATCAGTTTGGTAGACTTCCATTATTTTAGGCCAAAAAAACAGTCATTTGGGATGCCTAATCCAAAGCAAACTGCAGTCTGTGAGAGTTCTGCCAGTGTCTAAAAAGTAATTTAGGTCAGATCCTTGGACAAAGTGGCTAATGCAGTGACAAAACACAGAATGAAGTTTAGACTTGAACTCTGTTAATAGATATGTGGAATTATCAGCTGGAACAGGCTCAGTGGTATTAGGTTGTTTAATTGTCCCTTTGTGTAACACTCACTGTAGGATCGTTCCCTTCGGTATAACAACTCTCTGGTGCTTTATTTTAATTGTTCAATAAATTTCAGAAATGCAGTAATTAACATGGTCTATTAAGTATAAACAACTACTTACTTATAACCAATTGGAAAAAAAAAAGAAACTTTAGTCAAGTGCATCATTAGCCAGTACTTACTACTAATCCACTATTTGCTAGATTTTATGGACTCTACTCACAAATATTTGGTCTATGCAGACAAATCTTAATTTCTTCATGGTTCTAGGAGAATATATTGACTCATATACAATGAAGAAATATATCACAATATTTGGTAGAAAATGTGTGCCTTCAAAGGATTTTGGGAATGAAATCATACAACACAATTTACATTGGCAAGAAAAAAAATATTTTATTTACTTTCATTGTCAATAAACAGGCACTGATGCCTATTTGAGGTTCCTTATGCGTGTGAAAGAACAGACAAGAAGAGGGCTAGAGGAAATAATACATAAATTGCCCCGTAATCACCTAATTACAAATATCTGAGATTTGGTAAAGTTAGATGGTTGGCCTTATGTATTTAAAGTGAATGAAAATACCCAAAGTCTTTCAGTAAGGTTGGGGAAAAAATTAAACAAACCAAAATCAGAGAACAGAATACCTTTCAATTAATCTGGGTCAGCCAAATAGCTCATGTATGCTGCTCAGCAGAGCATAGTGAAGCACTCCCTGAGCTACCAGTGACCTGAAATAGCCCATCTAAAAGAAGGACTGCAATATATCTTGTGGAAATACACAGCTCTTCCTGACATCAGGTAAGCTATTCTGAGACACCACCCAGTCTGAGCACTCATGGACTCTAAGAGAGGTGCTTTCTTTGGGATGTGCTGTTCTGAGCCCAACCTGCCTTCAGATGCAGTCAAGCCAGATGTCCCCATATCATCCTCCACTACAAGATACCAACATGTCTAGAGTCACTGTATCTTACTGTGTTGCTACTCTTACCTGTTTTATTTCCTTCATCTTCCCTGTGTGGTTGCTTGCTCAGTAAGATATGTAATCCATGCTTTATTTCAAATGAATGAGTAATGCTATTAATTGTGGTAGGACTTCAGGCATATTTTTAAGATTCAGGACCAAAACTGATTATCTCTTTTTTCTTGCATCCTGTTTTCAGATAAATTGCAAGCTGTTTTGGGCATATGCCTTCTTCCATCAAGATGGCATGTCCCACAAGGCAACATGCTCATGTAAGCATGTCTTCCAACAATTATGTGACTAATAAAAATAAGAAAAGAATAATGACAGGAATCATATCTCTAGCCTCCCCCCCACCCCACCTTCAGCTTTTCCATCTCTTTACAAGTTCTAAGTTATAGTTTTAAATGAAAGAATTTTAGACAAAGAAGATGAGGCTAATGAAACCTTACTTCAGCGGCTCAAGGATGTCTTGAGCCAACAGAACCTGATCCTCATGGGTGACTTCAATTACCCAGACATTTGTTGGGAAAACATCACAGCGGTGCACAAGTCATCCATCAGGTTCCTGGAATGCGTTGAGGACTGCTTCCTGCTACAGATGCTGAACGTGCCAACTCAGAACAGTGCATTGCTGGATTTACTACTTACAAACTGAGAAGACTTACTTGACAACATAACTGCCAATAGTAGCCTTGGATACAGTGCCAACATTGTGGAGTTTAAGATCCCGCTGAGCATACTGAACACCAGTAGTAGGACAAAGACCATGGATTTTAGAAGACCCAGCTTCAATACACTCAAAGCCCAGCTTTGAGGGATTCCATGACAAGCAACCATGGAGGGCAAAGGAGCTTGTGAGTGCTGGGAGTTATTCAGGAACAGCCTCCTGGAAGCACATGAACAGTCACTTCCCTACCAAGGGAAAGGAAGAAAGCAGGAAAGAGACCGTCCTGGCCTAACAAAGAGATTTTGACTGTGCTTAAAAGCAAAAAAGAAGCATACTGGCCAAGGAAAGGCAGCGAAATAACCATCGAGGACTACAAGAACCTTGCTAGGGCATGCAGAGATGAAGTCAGGAAGGCTAAGGCTCAGCTAGAACTGAAATTGGACATACATATCAAGAAAAACAACAAAGGGTTTTTCAGAGATGTGAGCAGTAAGCAGATGCACAGGGAAGACATAGGCCCATTGCTAAACAGGGCAGGGAAACTGGTCACTAATAATGCTGACAAGGCAGATGTTCTCAATGCCTTCTTTGCCTCTGTATTTACCGCTGTAGTTGGACCCTGGATCACATGATCAGGTAGCTACAACAAAACACGTCAACCCAACAGTGGAAGAGGAAAGGCCGGTCTGCGGCCTCTTGCAAGGGTTTAACCCACATAAATCTATGGGCCTGGACAGAATCCACCCCAGAGTGTTAAGAGAAGTGGCTGGCATTGTTGCAAGGCCACTGTCTTATAATCTTTGAAAAGTTATGATGATTAGGGGATATTCCTGATGATTCAAGGAGGGCAAATATCATACCCATCTACAAGAAGGGCCAATAGAGGACCCAGAAAACTAGAGGCCCATTAGTCTAACTTCAATTCATGCAAAAGTAATGGAACAAGTAATACTAGAAATTATCACAAACTAAATGAAGCAGGTGATTTGGAAAATCCAGCAAAGATTTGCCAAAGGCAAATCATGCCAGACTAACCTGATAGCCTTCTACAGTAAAATAACATTCTCTGTCAACCCTGGGAGAGCAGTGGATAATGTTTACCTGGACTTAAGCAAAGCATTTGACACTGTTTCCCACAGCCTCTTCCTGAACAAACTGGCAAGACACAGATTGGACGGGTGGTCTCTGAGATGGGTAGGAAACTGGCCATACTCTGAGGGTGGTGATCAATAGTTTTTACTCAGGCTGACAGCCTGTCACAAGTGTGGTCCCCCAAGTATCAGTACTGAACCCCACACTGTTCAACATCTTCATAAATTATCTGGATCATGGGATTAAAAGCATACTCACCAAGCTTGTTGATGACACTAAACTGAGTGGTGAAGAGGATGCATCAGAAGGGAGAGACATCTTAAAAAGAGACCTGAACAGGCTGGAAGAGTGGGCAAACAACAACTGTATGAGGTTTAACGAAGACAAGTGCAAAATCCTGTAACTGGGATGTCATAGCCAAAGATTCCAGTGCAGGCTAGGATCTGTGTGGCAGGGGAGCAGCCTTGTTGAAAGGGACCTGGAGGTCCTGGTGGACAACCATCTGAATATGAGTCAGCAGCGAGCCTCTGCAGCTCAATGACAAATCAGTTCCCCAGTTGCATCTGCAAGGGCAGAAATAGAACCCTGATCATTCCACTCTACTCAGCACTTGTTGGTACTGTGTCCAGTTCTGGTCCCCACAATTCAAAAAAGGCATGGACAGACTGCAGAGAGTCCAAAGGAGGGCTACGAAGATGATCAAAGGGCTGGAGAACCTGCTTTATGAGGAATGGCTGAAGGAGTTAGGTCTTTTCTCCTTGCAGAAGAGAAGGTTCAGGGAGGACCTCATCACAGTATTCCAGTACTTAAAGGGTGGCTACAAAGAGGACAGAGGCTCTTTCTTCACAGGAAGCCACATGGCAAAGGCAAGGGGCAATGGGTACAAGTTGCAGCAGGAGAGGCTTCATATTGATATAAGAAAGAAATTCTTTACAGTGAGAACAATCACTGGAACAACCTCCACAGGGATGTGGTAGAGTCTACATCACTGGAGTTTTTCAAGATGCGACTGGACAGGGTGCTTAGATAATCTCATCTATGCTGCCTTTCCCACAAAATGTTGGAAAAAATGATCTTTCAAGGTCCCTACCAACCTGGGCTGTTATTTGATTCTATGTCAAAATAGTCTCATGCCTCCCCTAACCAATGTTATTCTATGGCGCCTCTTTAAAAGGGGGGAAGGGATAGAAGAAGTCAAAAGCATATATCTGAAATTTTTCTAACTCTGTGAATTTCAGGCTTTGAAACAAAACCCACAGCATGATTTAAAAGCCTGTCCTTTCTTATAAAGAGGAGGAACACTGTGGGAAATGGCTGGTTCTTTACAATCTTATGATTTTATCTCAAATAAAGAAAGATAAAATAATAATAATAGTTATAACAATTTTAGGTACCAAATTCATCATTTCTAGATAACATTCTTTTACTTTTAATTCTAGCAGATTCTTCTTCAGTACATTTATTTATATATATTTATGCCAACTCTTGAGAAATCTAGCCAAGTTCAGTGACTAAAGTCAAGTAAGACATACGGCATTCATACCTTTATATCTGAGGTTACATCAGCATTTCCACTAAAAGCTCCTTAAGAAATGGCTGAAGAACTATCTTTAGCTTGTTTTAAACATAAACACATTTTAAATATTTGAAATATTTTTTAATCATATTACTTTATGAGATAAATATGGTCTTTCGCAGCCATGTAATGTAAAAGCACATTTCCATCTTCTGTGTTCCTAACATTATTTTGTTTTTCCGCCTCAGGTTATGATGTCATCAGCTCTAACAACTCAAAAGGACATCCTTCTTGCTCAGTCACTGACATTCCCATCTCGCTAGCATTTGATTTCAGGTCAAGAATGCTCTTTTGAAAAGAACCTTTCAAAATACACCTCAATGTGCTTTGGTTCATACCAATGATGTTTTGGTTCGTGTCAGAGGGTGCTCTTTGTGCATGCACACTACATTCTTTTTACATGAAAATACACTGGAAGATCTGTTTCGGAACAGTTCTCAAGCCACAGACATGTATTCAGTCCATGAGTTAATATCAAGGCAGACTTAAATAAAAACCTTGAACAACAGGTTGTGTGGACCTTAAACTATCTTCACAAACTGTTTCACTTTCCAGATCTCCCTCTGCTGCTCCACCCTACTTGTTAACATGGAATCAGCCCTTGGACAAAAGCACACAATATACAAAAGGTTTGTATTCTTTTCCTCTTGAAAATCAATGGCCACCTTGCCATTTCATATCATGCTGTCTGATTTTATCAGTTCTACGGATACCGTAAGGATATGCTGAACTCTCCAAATAGCAAATAATTAAGACCTTATTTTATTAGATCAATACATATAAAGGACCAGATACTGTTCCATTTAATTCAATAAACACTTTACCATTGATTTTCATGCATACAAAACAGGGCTTCAACATGAGAATATTGTTGGTTTCTCATTTACATTTTTATGAATGATTAAAAATAGAGAAACAGAACTGAAGGAAAAGCAACTAGAAGTATAGTGTCCTGATTCATGTAAAGAATCAGTCAAACTGAGTCAAAAAGAATCCAGACAATCTGAACATTAAAAATGTATTAATATTAATCTTTGTTAGAAAGTGACCATGAAATAAAGTTGTTTGTTGGAAGAATAAAAGCAGAACAGCAGAGGTCTGCATAAAGGCTTCCTTTAGGAAAGTATTTAACCAACAGCTCTATTTTCTGCAAACGCTTAATCCTTTTGAGTTCAGTGGCTTAAATCTTTCCCTCAGTAAGGAAAAAAAAACTGAATTAGGGCCTGTCTTAATTCTGTGAATAGTTCTGGCTTAGGCCAAAGCCCATGACAGACAATAAAACTGTTTTCCAGCAGAATCAGCACATTTTGGACAAGGCAGGTAGAGCTAATCATATATATTATTCGGGGTTGTTTCACTCCTCTAAACACAGAAACATAGGATGGAGGCAGATATATTACAAACTATAATGTCTAAAGTACAAAAACTATTGAAACAGATAATGCTGGTGGAATGCATATGTCACACATCAGAATAAAAATACTGTGTTTTTAATACGTTGTAATGTTTAATAAAATAGACCATTTTTTGAGAGAAAAAGGAGGATGATGGGAAAATTAATAACCTAAAGAATCTCTCATATTGCCTGTTGGACCAAATCTGTTCCCTGTTTTGTCAGCTGTAAGCCACAGTACTTTTCAGTGGCCAACCATGCTGGACTGAAATTTAAAACATTTGAAGAACTATAGCCATTAAGAGATGTATGCAAAGGTCAAGAGTTTGCAATATAGTTGCTATCATTCATTTATTCTTTTCAAGCTTGACCTGTTCTTGGAATTGCTTGCTGTTGCCTGGTTTTTGTCTTGGGAAAGCTTCAGATACTTAATTTTTCAAGGGTAAAACCAAGAGTTTTGAAGGAACAGTTACATATTTAACACATAAGACGGGACTTCTGGAGGATGCTGTATTTCAAAGCATCAAATTAGAAGGTCAGGTGACCTACATAGAATGAGTGAGCATTACATATAGCCAGGACTGAAGCAGCCCAACTAGTTATAAATGCTGTCCTGCAGAATTCCAGAGAAATAACTGAACCTACCCTTTTATAGCAATCAGAGAGGAAAATGATCTGCTCATGCTGTTCAGTGGTTCCAATGTTCATGAGCTGTTAGGGATTACTCAAGCAAGTACCACTCAGTTTGCAAGCAATAGGTCTGATGTGGAAGACATATCACTGGCCCTCTAGCATTGCACATGGGAGTAATAATTTATAGAGGTTTCTTTTTAAACTACCTGTCGGGCAACATTTAGTGTGATGCTGAAGGAGAATCCATGTACATCTATCCAAACAAAAATTCCATGTATTGTTTTGGGGCAGATATCTTAGCTCTTGACTTACACCTTTATTTGGCTAAGTACTTAATAGTACTTTTGTGTTTTGTTGAGTTATGCTATGTACCGTTAGGACTATGCTAACAAAATATATTATTATCTCATAGAAGAACCTGATTGTTACTAATAGAGAATGTTTTTTATGAAATGAGAATTAATCAGATACTGTTGCGTATGGCACAGATTTCTACTAGACTATTCAAAAAACCTGTAGACATTAGGCAATTTTCTATTATTCTCTAGAGGTTTGAAGGGTGTTTTTCTTTCATACACTTCTGTAAAACCCTATAAAAATCATCCCTGCACAATTCTGCAGGACATTCATTTGGGGAAAAGTTTTCACCTATTCCAAAAAGACCAGAGGTAGATTGCTTGCCCTTCAAATTATGGAAGAATAAAGGGAGGAGAAATGTTGTTATAAACAGAAAATTCACATCAATATGTTGGAAATCCAGTCCACTTTCCACTGAAATGTATGTTAAACAGAGGAAATGTCCAATAGCAAACCAATGTATGAAGAAGAATTTTTAGTATAGAACATCAGCTGAAAGAGTTGTCAGGACAATTTAGCTGCTCCACAGTGACAGATGTAAAAACAAAACAAAACAAAACAACCCCAAAAAACCCAAACTCCTTGCAATTATAAAAAAGTGTTGGGGAAAAGAAGAAAAGAAAAAACTGAGACATAAATCAATCTAATGTGATCAGGAGAGGAGGGGTTAGTAGCTGAAGTAATGTCTTAGTGACAGACAGATGTGTGGTAGAGCTGCATTACGCCTCTGAGGCCACCTTGCAAGGTAAAAAATGTTCCCACACTAAACATTTCATCAAGAGGAATAACAGATGGCCTCTTTCTTACCCTGTCCAGAATACTGTAATTTGCTTGGTGAAAGGATGACTGAAGACATATTACTACCTGTTTCCTGTAGGTTGCTTCAGAGACAGCTGTTGCTGTTTTCCTACGAGAAGAAAATGGGCCTGCTGGTGGATTGTCAATCATCTTGGGTTACAGGGTCGCAAAGTCAGGATCATACATTTTCAACCTCAGTCGCAGCATGAGTAACCACTGCTCTGTTCCTGTTTGGGTGCACTGATCTTACTCGGGGCAGATTTATCAGATATCTTGCCTGCCAGATCCTCTTCATCCATACATGAGTCCTAGTGCCTCAGACATGCATTGATACATGATGTGCTACCCCTCGATGATGACAGATTCAAACAGAAGTGCCAAAATAGTTTTTCTTCCTTCCTCTGAGGACAGGGATCTACCCCTGTATTTAGTGTTAATCAGAGGGAGCATCAGTCAGGCAGTGGCTACAAAAACTACCTTGAGCTCTTAAACTCAATATATTGTGTAACAATTCAGATGGGGAGGAGAAATAAAACACTGAACAGATAATTTTGTCTGGCATGTCAAGCATCTAGCATCATTCTCCCTATTTTTTTTGTTTCATTTGTTTCATTCACCCCCTGTATTCAAGGGTGGACTCACCAGCAAATGCCCAGCATGGAACCGGAGTGTTGTCTCCCACTATTCTCTTAAAATTCAACCTAGTAATGCTTACTTACAGCCAGGATCTTGTCTTACAGGTGAAAAAAGGGTATGCTTTGGGAGACTATAGGATAAGAGAGTTATTCATAAACAAGTAGAGCTGGTGAGGAATGCTGTTTACTGTGGAGGGTTTGAATGGTTTTGGGGTTTGTTTGGGTTTTTTTTATTATTTTTAAAAATATTTCTTTTAGATAAGCCTTTGATCCCATTTGCTCTCCTGTAAGCATTGTTTTTGAGAACCCAACCCCCAAAAATTAACTGAAAAAAGATTTCCTTTTTCCTCTTCCCTTACCTTAGTTAAACTTAAAAGAAAAACAAAACCAGAGAAACCAAACCCCAGACACTTGACTAACTAAAGCATATTCAGGAAAACAAACAAACAATAATGAAATTGCTTAGAAAAAAATGAAGTTTCAAGTAGCTTAGAGTGGGAGCTGGTCTCCTGACCATGCTGAGATGTCTTGCTCAAATGCTGATGTTCATATACTACAGATCTAAAGTTAATTGTGATGAATCCCATTGTGAGTACTTGGTAGCACAAGATCTTTTAATGAGGGCCTGGCTTATGGAGAATTATCTGCTTGATTTCCTAAGTAGAAAGAGTATGAAGAAAATTTGCACGAACAGGGAGAAAGAAAACTAAGTAGTTTTTTCTGGTATGCTTCTATTAAAACACAGAGGACTGTAGCTCATTGCACAAACTTTTAAAGACTTTTTTCCCACATTATTTTTTCACTTACCAGGTACTGTGGATTGCAGGATGCCATCATGTAGCACCTGGGTATATACATACAAGATTAATCCTATGTATCAGGCATTTAAGTTGGAGCACAGTAATCTTAACTTTTTGTCAGCAATACAGGAAGGTGGATTAAATTCCCCCTCTGAAAGGCACTATGATCTCAGCCATCTTCTGGGTGATCATTTCTGCCATTTACTGAAAAGCCAAGTTGGAGTGACTGACCTTCTAATACAGATATCTATACTATGTCTAAATTATACAGATTAATCTTGGCAACAAAGGTGAAGACATTGTGAGAATCCTGCTTGTCTACATCTGCATTTAAAGGCAAGGAGAAAGGTTTCATAAGATTGCCTTCTTGACCTTATTCCTCCATAAAGGAGGCGGTGGAATACAGTCCCCAAAGACTAGCTACTTGAGATGTCCCTTTTGTTCAACCTTCAGGGTTTCCAGGGCAACATCCCCTTGACATGACATTTTGAGGAATGCTAATGAAAGTCCATCCATCTAAATTTACTGTCTTTTCTGGGTTGGTATCAGGAAGACAAAGGTAAGATGTTTCATGAAAAATATTTCTGTGGAATCAGCTATAAAGTTTAAAACTTTAAAACTACACAAATCTTGTCATGTTTTAAGTTACAACTAATTCACAGAATCACAGAATCAAAGAATCGTTGAGGCTGGAAGGGACCTCTTGAGATCAACAATCCCAACTCCCTGCTCAAGCAGGTTCAGCTAATGCAGAGTGGGCAGGACAGTGTCCAGCTGGGTTTTAAATATCTCCAAGGATGGAGACTCTGCAGTATCTCAGGGCAACCTGTGACTGTGCTGTCACCCCCACAGTATAAAGTGGGTTTTTGTGTTCAGATGGAATTTGATGTGGTTTGAGGGTTTTTTTTTGGTTTTTTTGTTTGTTCTTTTTAATTAATTCCTTCTTGTCCTATCACTCGGTCCCTCCAGGAAAAGTCTGTCTCCCTCATCTTCATTTCCTCTAATCAGGTATTTATACAGATGGATAAAACCCTCCTGAGCCTTCTCTTCTCCAAGTTGAACAGTCCCAGCTCTCCCAGCCTTTCCTCATATGAAAGATGTTCCCATCCCTTAATCATCTCAGCTCTAGGGGATTTTGTTATTGATTTGGGGTTTTGCCTCTTTGTTTTCTTTTCTAAGACACACAATCAATCATTAAACACCATCAGTGGGAAATAATGTCTCCCTTTGGTTCTAGGTAAGGCATGCAACATTTATGTCTGTTGGTGGTTTCTTTGCTATATGGTACCACTAAGAATTTAGATTTGGCACCTGGGTGAAAAAAATCCATATACATTGTTTTCCCATTTGAAACCAAAGGACCAGATTATTTAATTGGTGTCTCTCTCCCTCTTTCTTTTTCTTTCTTTCTTTCTTTCTTTCTTTCTTTCTTTCTTTCTTTCTTTCTTTCTTTCTTTCTTTCTTTCTTTCTTTCTTTCTTTCTTTCTTTCTTTCTCTTTCTCTTTCTCTTTCTTTCTTTCTCTTTCTTTCTCTTTCTCTTTCTTTCTTTCTCTTTCTTTCTCTTTCTTTCTCTTTCACTGTAGAAGTTTGGCAGGTACAGTTTAGGCATGTCTCTGCTCACCTATTTTCTGACCTTCTCAGTTTTCTGGCAGTTTGCCTAGACAAAAGATGTAGTTAGAAGTACTCAAAGAAACTCTTACTTTTCAAGAGAATGTTAATTTTCTTTCAGGTAAGACCTTGGAACTGACTGACTGTACATGTCTCAGTGAAAAGGGTCAGCTGCAACAACTTATCAGCTGAGGAGCAGGAATCTCCATCTGAGAGGAGAAAACCTCTGAACATGTCTTCAGTTGCTTGTGATCATGTAAACATATGCACAGTTCTTCATAGTGAGGGGATTTTTTTTCAGCTGGTTTGCTGGATGACCTTTATCTACTGATTCACTGAGAAAGTAACGTATCAATGTGGAATGGAATTTCCATTTCTTACCCCACCTAGAACATTCATACTAAGTGCTCTATGAATGGATTTTGAGTCAAAACCAAATATATTTAGAACAGCCTCTCCACCTGTGAAGTACATTGCACTACTTGTGATTATTCTGGACAGGAATCTTAATTCAGGAAATCATCTTGGCTTTGAATTACCATGTGCATACAAGCCTCATAATTCTAATCATGTATAGACATCATAATATACCTATTCTCTTTTATGAATAAATATCTTCTTGTTAGATACAAAAAACAGTTGTAATCTTTAATGCATGAATGCTCATAGAACTGGAAGCATATGTTACGGAAAACTCAGATAAAGTTAATTATTTAATTAAATTACTTAATGAGTAAATATTAATTATCATTAATCCATTTACTCTGAGAGTAACTGTATCTATGCAAAACACCTTAAAGGAAAACTAATTCTTTGGAGAAAAAAAGTAAATTATGCTTTTACTAATAGAGTTTGCCATATTGTCTCAAGCTAGGCTAAATTGCAGCAAGAGAGTAAGCCCAAGAGTAAATATGATTTGTGGTTTATTTTATTAGTGTTCAAAGATTATCCTTTTAGGTGGAGAATATTTGCTAGGCAAAATTGATCCTGTTAATTTATCTTTGTTTATAAAACATTAGAGATGATGTTTAGATCATATATTAACATACCATCCATTATATGGAAGAACCAGATGCTCATGTTATGCTTTTAACTGTGATTGCTTGCTCTTAAAGCTTCTTATGCACTTTTACTTTTATGGAAGGTGACAATTAAACTTCAATTATAAGTTCATTCTGGATCTTCTTTATTTTCTTTGTTTTAAATTAAAAGGGTTTTTTTTTTCCCCTGTAAAACATGTGTACTGCTTTCTTAATTTGCTGTGCCATCTGTGTCACTGCAAGTTGCTCTCCTAATTTGCATTCTTCAGGGATGGAACCTGAGCCCTGCTGAAGCTAGTGGTCATTTGGTAAATCTTGTAGTGTAAGTAAGTCACTTAGCATAGGGGTACAAGGGACATCTCCCGCAGAAATGGGCATAAATACACTTATACGGCAAAGTCAGTTGCATCAGCATACCTACTCCAAAATCATAGTAGCGTGGCTGGAGGAAACTGAGGAAAAGCAGTCTACATTTTTTAGTCCAGCACAACACACCATGTGGTTTCATTTCTGTTTTCATCAGCACTGCAATCGAATGCAAAACCACGCACTCATATTGACAGACCAGCATCTCTGACTGCCACACATTACAGTTATTTGGGAAATTAACGTGCTTGAACATTGCCAAGATTACTCCTTCAGGTTTTATTCTAGGAAAAGCATTGTTACTCTTGACAGGTAAGCACAGCTGGGGATCCATTAGAAAAATAAAATAAAAAATAAGCAGAAAAAGGTTAAAAGAGTGATAATGAATACCTTTCACTGGACAACTCCCAACCCTTTAGCCTGAACTCAACTATACAAATAAGTGATTCAGCTGAGGCCAGGAGAGCCCATGGCAGACAGCAAGGCTGGGATACTGGAGCAGGAACGGACGCAGAAGGTGTCTGTTCTTTCAAACACCAATGCAGCTCAAGAGGTTCCTTATTCCCCAGGCTGTGCAAATGCTGTGTCATCTGGTTTGTGTACAAATGTCAACACAGGGTTCAAAACCTCTAATGAGATTGAGAGAAGGAGAATCTGGGAAGAGGAGCATTGGAATATCTTCAAAACATCAGAAAGAGGTAATCTGATTTCTTTTTTTTCTTTTTTTCTTTTTTTTTTCCCCCCCTGGTTAAAATACCCCTAGTTAAGAGTAGAAGTACATTTTAGTTATTCAGAGAAAGATCAGCCCAGAAACTGAAGCCAGTGATCCAGAGAAACAAGAGGGCTGGCAGGGTGAAAGGAGAGAGAGGCAATCCTGTAAGAAAGACTGAACTCCTGCTCTTCATGTTTCATCCCTCAGGATCTCATTACTTCCCACCTTCATCACCTTCACACCAGTGTGCTGCTCTGAGCCCAGCTCCCCTCCACAGGACAGACATGTTCCCCTCGGCAGTGCTGTTGGTTTGCAGGGTTCAGAGCAGAAAAGAGATGGAGTATCAGCTCTCCAGTGTGGTTGAAAGAAGCGGGATGACTAAACGTGGTGCTCTTGGTGCAGAGAAGAGTGGCAAAGGGGGAGGGAGGTAAAGGATGGAAACAGGAGACCCCTTTATTATGACACCCATCCACTTATCATGCAGAGGACTGTATTATTTCCTAGAGATCTCAGTGCAAGTAGAAATCTGGGGAATCTTATAGGGTGTTTTATTGTGTAGAAGCTTAGTTGACACAAGCTAATGGTTTTGAAGCACGAACTCCTGCCAAGTCCTGAAACAATTCCTCCTTTCCCTAATGAGTGGAGAGGAAGACATGCATTTTGGGTCTTCACATCTGATCACGCTGAAAATTTATCCCACCATGCCTAAGAGAATGTAACATTGCTCTAAAATCTTGAATCTTGAGATTCTGCAGCTACTAATAGAATATATGAAATCATCATGAAGGTAAGTTGATGCACAAACCTGGTAAGGCAGGTCTTTTGGTCACTAAATATTTGCCAAGACCTTGTACAGCCAAAAGTAAGATCTCTAAAGTAATAGTGTATAAAACATGATAGCAATCTCCTTGGCTCCTGAGACCAGCAAAACTAGTTGCTATCATTAGGCAATTTTCAGAATTGTTGTGTAGTTTCCACTCATTAGCCAGAAGTAGAGGAGAAAGCAGGAAAACATAAATGAGCAAGCCTTTTCATTTATTTCAGTTGGTGCCATTTTCTTCAGTGCTATTACTTAAAATCTCACATGTGAAATGATGTTCCTCTGATTTAACAGCAAATTTCTTCCAGGGTCTTTTTTGGTGAATGAATCTGTTGGGTAGGAAAGGTGTTTGCTCCATTCATAATCCATGCAGTACTGATTATGTGCGTTGATGACACACTTAGTCTGATTCTGATTTTCTGGATGATTGTATAAAGCTAAAATAATTCTTGTGATGCCAACATAATGATTCCAGATTCCCAACTAATTAAGTTAAGGCTGTGTGTTTGTGATGTCAAAGGGATAGGGACAATTCTCTTGAAATAAATCATCTGAGCTTTCAATATGCTGAACCTTAATCAAAGTTAACAAATATCAAGGCTTTTATTACCCTGAAAATCTTGATCACTGAGATTTTTTTCACTCTCCCTTTCTCAAAGGTTTGTTGTTTTGGTTTTTTTTTCCTACTATACTATATTACCACAGAGTATTTCCAAAACAGGAATTCTCTTAGGCTCCTTTGTCCTTCTTTAGTTCTGTATCACAGCAGAGAGCTGTTGTTTTTCTTCTGTTCTCAAAGGAAAAAAAAAAAAAATTACAGCTCTCCATGGCATATCTGAGCTGAGTGTTGATTTCTGAAGCTTCCACCAGAAGATGTTTAATAATACTGTCACTCCCAGAGAATCCATACCATGGCAGGTTCTGACAAGGTGCAAAACATGGGACAAGTGTGAATTTACCATCTGCACTGCCCCTACAACACTGAGCCAGTGTCACTAGGAATTAAACTAAAGGAAAGACCTTGGGAGGGAAAGTCAGAGAACACCTTGTTCTTGAAGCTATTTGCACACTGGGAAGCAAAACAGTCATAGAGCATTGGCAGAAGTCTATATATCTTTGTTTCCCTATCTTTATAAAAACCAGCTACCCAGATCAGGAATAAAAGCTTGAAGTTTGTTTGTAGACATACATGTAGACATTTGATAATACATACTCACATAACTGTTTGTTATCCTAGAAGACAGCAGAACTTTCTCATTTTAGCATTGCCAACTTCTAACATAGTGTCTGTTAAACCTGAGCCAACTATGTTATCATGGAAAGGAATTTTAAAAATTAATCTATTCTTGCCTGAGGGGATTTGTGGCTAGAAAAATGGTCTGAGAGTCTAAATATTTGTGTATCCTTCTGGCTCTGCTAATAACGCACCTTAGTAGATATTGGTGAGCTAAAGCCAAATCCCTTGAGCTACTTTCTTTCAGGGATTGCTATTCTTAACAAAAATGCTTGGCCTCAAGAATATAATACAGAGCACCTAAGCTAGGCACATACAGTCAAGAACTATACTTGAACAGCTGAATAAAGCCAAATACTTATTTATCACTATAACCTATAATAGCTAATTTTGAACACTGAATCTAGGAAGTGAAAAATTTTGTATCTTTGAGAGTGTTACTTTGTGACAGGGAACAGGAAAGATTTGGCAGACAGAAAGCAACTGACTGAACAATTAATTCAGGAGGGCTACATGTCTATTCACTGAGAACTGAGCGCTCCCTGTCTTCCTTTGACAGGTGGTACTTTCCAACAGAGGTAAAGATAACACTCTTTTACACGAGAGTAGTAAATCTGTGGCCCAGGAAAAGGGAAGCAAATCCTGAACATCAGCAAATCCTGAAAAACAAAGCACTCCTGAACATCAGGAGACTTGCAATGTAAAGCTCTTCTACGTTGCTGTACACTTTCCTGGCCATAAAATAGTTTAAAATTGGAGAAGGTGGGAAAGGGAGAGCACTTTCCTTTATTAATGCTGAAGCTAAACTATTGCATAAATACCTATTTAGAGCCTAGACCATAAGGTTTGGAAGGGTTTCATCCCATCATCTTCCATGCAGACTGGTCCTGGTGAATTGAATGTTCCCAGTCTCATCTTACTTTTGTGGGTCATTCACTGTCCTGGAAATATAATACTATCACAAAATAATTTAGGTTGGAAGGGACCCTCAGGATGTCATCTGGTCCAACTCTCCACTCAGAATGGATAAATTCCACATTAGATCTAGCTGCTCAGGTCCTTGTCCAATAGCGTTTTAAACATCTCTAAGGACAGATATTCTAGAGTGTCTGTGAGCAACCTGTTCCCATATTTGATGTGGCAGTAACAACATGGACTAGTACATGGACTAATCATGCTATTAAGTCTCCTATGGATTTTCTATGGGAAGGTGCCACCTTGAAAACTTTATGATCACAATACTTTCCAACGTGACCAGATCATGCCAAGAGACAATAAAACCAGCCAGGTTTAGGAAGAACAACAACAAAACTAACAACAAAACACTGCAAAAACAAAAAACATACTAATGGGTGAGATGATAGTTCATTTTTCATGATGGTCCTTGGCAGTAAGTTTTCCAGTGGCTGGCCAGCCGTCCACTCATTTTCTGTTGGGGGAGAGGCAGCGAATGCTTTCCAGATGTTTTAACTTTGAAATATATCACAGTTCTGTAAGACCTCAGCTTCAAGGTACTTCATACAGTTGCATTTACTCATAAGGTTAGTATGATAAAAAAGGAAATAAGCTACTTGTGGGCAAATAAACAACTGGTAAGTGAGGGTTCAAATTCACAGTGTATCAGTGACACAGAAGCACCTGAACTCAGCTTTGCATCTGCACACTGACAGATCTCCAAACATTTTCCTTGTTTGTGGTTCACACAGGAAGATTTATGTGTAAACAAGTCACAGCACCACACATTAATACCTGAATGAAAATAAGTTCGGTGTTAGAAACAGGAGTCTAGCATAACAGTGCAGAACTTCATGACTTTCAAAGGAAGACCCTCACGAAGGAAATAATATGTTCCCCAGCAGTTCCTTGATGCCAGCTGTGACATTAAAAATAGCTGTTAATTGTCACGTGCAAACTGAACTTTTCCATAGTTTCCATTTCTACAAAAAGAATATGATTCTCTCTTAAGCTCATCTGTATTCCTCTTATTGTACATTTTTTATTGTTCTATATCACAGGATAATTCCACTATATCAAATACTAGAAGGAATCTAGCAGCTCCATATCAAAGTTGCAGAAAGATTTGGAATAACATGTCAACCAATTATTTTCTGTTTCTCTTTGTAATAAATGAATTGATGCTCAGTTTTAACAGCCCAGCTCTGCACAGGTCAGTTTGGCATCAGCTTAGCCCTCAGACTGGAGAAATAAAGAAATATAAATAAAAATGCATTGTGATCTGCTGATTTATTTTAAGAAATCTCCTTTTTTTTCAGTGAAAAGGTTGATAAAATAGTTCCATGAAAATATCAAGTTTTATCTCTTTAACATATATCTGAAGGATAAAATGTAAGCTTTAGTGCCTTCTTCAGACAACATGGAATTGTTTATTATTTTCTTAAAACAGAAATACACCCTACAGTATTTTCTTCAATGATGGCTTCATAGAGAAAGAAGGCTTTAATTTTAACTGTGGCATGGAAAGTGACAGAACATCCATTAGCTGGAGAGAAAACTGAGCCAATGTTTGAATGTGTTTGATCTTTTTAATGTGCTACACATGTCCCCATAGATTTCTGGTCAGAAATTAAGGTAAAGGTGGGGAATTCACTTATCTGGCTATTGTCCAAGAACTGCTCTTCCAATTGAACTATTTTGATGATTAGTTGACTGAAGTCATCCAGCTGAATCTCACCATTTTTAATTCCTGTTGCCTTGTAGCTGTGAAAAAAAGTGAATTATTACCTTTACTATCACACTGAGGGCTGCACATAAATGTCATTCCAGGGTTCTTTGTCTGGATTTTTCTTCCATTTATACTTAATGCAAACAGAACAAAACAAAACAAAACAAAAACCACAAAAAACCAAACCCCAAATAGTCTGATATTCAGGTGTGCTTGTTGCTTAACTCCTTAAGCAGGTATTGTGGCAGATTTTTCTTTGACACAAGCTACAAGCAGTCCTCATCTTTGGGCTTCTATAATAAGTCATGCGGGAAATTAGTGTAGAGCTGGACTTACATAGAGTATGGTGATATCTTTGAAGCTTACAAAGATACCAGGCTGATCAATAGCATGAAGGACACTGAGGAGAGGACTCTGGAGAGGCTCTACATGGTTTATGTGTCTCAGATATTTAAAAATCTGGTACAGTACTGGACTGAAAGAGAATCTGTATCTCACAACTCATGGGGTGGTGTCTGCCTCACTTAGTCTTAACCATCAAAATGTTAAGCATCAAGTTTAAGATACTCATTCAGGCTCCTTTGATGAAAAACAGTTATTAACAGAAGCTACTAATCAAACCCTATGATATCCAAGATAATTGGGACAAATTAGAGGAGTCTATTTCTCTGCATGAGCATTAGAGGGAGTCTAAAGACTAGCTTAGACTAGATGTTTTAAGTTTTAGAAATGTTACCTTGTGTCAGATGAATCCTAACCTAAATCTAAAGCAAACAAAAAAACCCAGAGTTTGAACATATTGAACACATCACTATTGCTAAAACATTTTTTTTTTTTTTTTAATTTTAGAGTAGATCAGTAAAAAAGGTAGTCTTTCAGAAAGGATAGAATATATGGTCAATTTAGCTTTACTGCAATGAAAAGAATATTACAAATGTCAGACTAACTCCAGCTGTTCATCACCAGAAAAACTGTCTGGTTTTAAAGGGGAACAGTGTAGATTGATTTAGAAAAGCCAATGAATATAAGACCAGGTATACAGCTAGTGTAAATAAGGTGTATTAACAGTTGATGAAGGTGTATTCCTTTGTAGTTCCTAAAGATTAAGATGCATTCTGAACATTAAAATTGAATGTTGATTCAATTAGTAATTATGTCTAGGTATTTTTATTTTTCAGGAGCCAGAAATGTGAATATCCCCAAAAAAACCCCACCCAAACCAAACCACAAACAAAAAACCCAAAGAAAGTCTGTGTCTGACCTCTCAGGATCATTTTTAAAGCATGTAATGAGTTAAGTAATCAGGTATTCTCTCCTATCCTACAGCAAAATGCCTCTTGATGCAATTAAATGGCTCAAGATTCAGAAACCCAGACCTACCAGTCTCTTCAGCTTGTGACAGCCAGTCATGTGTGAGAAAGGTCAGTCATGTAAAAGAAATTAAACGAGTTCTGCAAGGACTTAACTGGAATTGATGCAAAGCTCTCCAAACAGCAAAGGTGATGAAAAGTTCGATCAAAGTCAGATGCAAGGAAAGATGCTCATTAATATCCACATCACTGGGTCACAAACACCGTGCTCATCTGTATGCAGGATTGTGTACTTAATGATGTGATCAAAAGTGATATTCATGAGAGAACAATGTACTCCATCCCACCTCAGCACTATATGTTGCATATCCTGCTGGTACTCCTAAAAAGAATATTAAAATCTTCATATCTGCATGAGGATTTTATAAAAGGAAGAAAAACATTTATGCAGAGTCAAATAAATAGTTTGTTACACACTGAATTAAATGCAGCTATTATTATTTTGGTGTTCAAAATAAAACAAAAACTTACTTGAGAACATTTCTGAATCTTTGTTAAAATCAAAGAAAACTTCTAGCATTAGAA
Organism: Pelecanus crispus; assembly: GCF_030463565.1. Lineage (NCBI taxonomy): Eukaryota > Metazoa > Chordata > Aves > Pelecaniformes > Pelecanidae > Pelecanus > Pelecanus crispus. The sequence continues at coordinate 32,733 of NW_027461331.1, forward strand.
AGGTATTTTAAGACTAAGGATATTAATGATCATTCATTGATCTGAAAATGTATTTCAATAATATTGTATTCTTCTATAATAAAGATATGTACTGAGTACAATAAAGGCTCACACTTTAAGTACTCAGAACCTCATATAAACAAACTCATTCAACTAATTACATAGGAGATCTCAGAAATTTTTAACAAACTTACTTGTAAAAAACTGCTTTAATGATTTTGACTAAGACCTATTTCTGTTTTAATGACTTATTAAAAAATAAGCTTATTTATGTTTATTATTCTCTGCTCTGAATATTTTCACTTTGTAGCCATAGCTAGCTGAATAAGAACACATGGAAGTAGAACTTTTCAAAATCAAAGAAGGCAGGTAATACTGACCAGTATGTAAATTGGTAGTGTTATTTTGAACATCACTAGTTAAGATACCTACAAAACTCTGGTAGCTGAAGGATAGGCACCTCTACTAACACCTCAGATGACACTGCTCAGAGCACTAAAGGTATGAGTAGTTAAGTCCTTACTTCCCAGTGCAGCTAAAGAGCTGTGCAGAGCTCCCTGAGAGCTGCAAGAGGAGAGGCACTCTTGCTGGTGAGCCACGCAGTAACCCAGCCTGCCAAACCATGAGGCAGGCACCACAATGCTAGAAACACATGCTTCTGCTGATCAAGATCCTGAGCTCAAGAAATGTTGGTTTATGCAGTGAAGGATTGACTCATTATTATGGAATGCACCAAAAAAAAATCCAAACCCCAAACCAAACCATACAAAATTCTCATCTCACTTTTGGGATTTTATTAAGTTCAATGCAGTTTTACTCCATGAAAAATAAGATCAAAATCACTTCCCAGGATCCAAAATGGCTGAAGAAATCTAGAACTGATACTGCTTTTTCACGGAAGATAATGACTTTCAAGACTGAGGGATCTGAGAAGGTATAAACATTCCTCTTGTGTGATGCTTAATGCAACACACTGCGAGGGTTTTTCTTCTCCTTTTTCCACACATGCAGAGGCGGCTTCATGAAATATTTCCCCCGCTGTGAGAAATAATGACACAAAGGAAGCAGCCTGTGAAGAATCAGATGCAGAATCATTCCTAAATGATGGGTCCTCTTCACTCAGGTATGAACACAGAGGTCAGGAAGGTTTCACTTGTTTATATGATGCTGAAGTAAGTGAAAAGATAATATAATTATTAATTTCAAGAGATTTATTTCTTCTTTTGCATTTGCTTCATTATTATTGTTACTTTAAGTATGGTTCTGTCTGATTTCATTTCAACATCTCTTCTCTACCTACAGCTTGATTGGAAGACAAGAACATGCAATTATTTGCTCACTTTTCATTTTGTCTGATTAAAAGAAAAAGGAAGCATTTTTCTTGGGTCAAAGGTTATTACCATGCATAATTAATTGTCCAATATCATCTTAATCAACAACTTTTCAGTTTCAGCTTCTTTGCACTTATCAAGGGAAAGGTGGGGTTAAATAGAGTTATTTAATCAACCATGCATGAATTGTCAGAAATGGATTTCTGTAAGGCAGCCCTCAACCTGTTATTAGGAAAGGTGCTGAAGTGAAACAACCCTCCTCTAAGAGTGGTGGATTACACTGGTTTGCAGGGAATGAACTTAGGTATTATTGAACAAAATATTTCAGTCACATGTTCCATCTCCATCTGCCTAATGAATTGAAGTGTCAAAAAAATTTGAAGAGGCAGCCCAGGAAAACAGAAATGTAATTTAATGCAACATGAATCATTTGCTGGCCAAATGTACAGTATTGATGGGATTCCAGACAAAGCATTTAGATTATAGCTATTGTTACAAGAAAAGACATTTAATTTATCCAGTGATTCATATGTTTAAAGGTAAATTATTTTAAAAAATCACAGGAAACTAAACTTGTCACAGTCTTCTAGAAGACTGAATTGGCAAAGCAGTAAATGTAATTACTTTCAGAAATGTAACTTTAAGGCATCTCTGCATCTCTAATGTAGTCAGGAAAACCTTGCATAACTTTCTCAAAAATCACTTGAAATCTGAGTCTATCTCATAAAGATATACAAGCTGGTTAAGCTCCGCTATCAGTTCCTGTTATTTGTCTCATTGCTTTGAGTCTCTCTGTAGTTCTGGATGGAATAACTCAATTTACTTAATCTGGAGTATCCCCAGACACCAGTAAGTGGACACCCACTTTGTTTTCCACTTCTCAATTTCCCTGATGCTGATAATATGTTATATGCAACATATACTAGCTAGCTAGTTATGTAGCTTCTCTCTCTTCTTCTCTTTCCCCCCTCTTCATAGCACAACTTCATATCTATGTGTGAACTGATTATCTTTTACCTGTAAATTAAATGCATTTTCCTCCACTCCTGGTACAGTGTTCAACTACAGGAATGCAGAAGGAAAAACCTGTGTCTTTAAAAGAAAATCTGACTGAGATGGGTTACATATACGATCATCCAAAGTGTTGCCTGGCACAGCTTTGGCCTGTGACAATGAACCTTCTCCCACAACACTCAGACCTGCTTCCCGGCGCAGCACAAGCCAACACAACACAAAACTGCACAAACCTCACGTGTGCTACCAAGGTGCATGGACAAGACCACGTGCTTTAGGGAGAAAGAGTTCCTCTCTAGGAATAAGATCCATTTACTCTCTGTGCCAAAGACCCTTTTTACTTGCTAACATAGGTGTAAAGAAGTAGCAGGTTTTGGGGCCTCTGAATATAACCATAAGTAACCCTATTTTGTGTGTCTGTATAGATGATTTTTTGACTAAATATCACACCCTACAGTCTCTCCCTTTCTTCTTTTACCTCCCTTAACAATACAAAGATAAGCAAATTTAATCAGATCTTTGATTTCCAGGGATGGAATACTGTAAGTGAATGGGCAGAAAACAGTGTAAAATGCAGGCATGGGTGATTATTTTGCCACAAAAGACAAGGCCTCTGAGTTGCAGGATTTTTGGAGAGAGGGAAAAAAAAAGAAATTAAAAACGTGACAGAAACCAATATCACTCTGGTTCTTTCATGATAAGGTAATTTAAATATGCAGTTGCAGTTGGACTAGATGATCATTGTAGGACCCTTCCAACTGGAATATTCTATTCTATTCTATTCTATTCTATTCTATTCTATTCTATTCTATTCTATTCTATTCTATTCTATTCTATTCTATTCTATTCTATTCTATTCTATTCTATTCCATTCCATTCCATTCCATTCTATGCTATTCTATGCTATTCTATTCTATTCTATTCTATTCTATTCTATTCTATTCTATTCTATTCTATTCTATTCTATTCTATTCTATTCTATTCTATTCCATTCCATTCCATTCCATTCCATTCCATTCCATTCCATTCTAAATATGGTCAATTGGTTGTTAATAATAGTGTAATTTGGAAACTAAAGCACAAGAGTCCGAGTACAAACAAGATGGGAGCTAAAGACTGAAAAACCGCTGAGGAAGTTACAGAAGTTACAGGAATTAACTGTCTGGGGTGACAGATGAAATTATTTGCTCTTTGGAGATGATTGTTTTCCCCAATGATTACTGAGAGGGGTCTCAATGTTTGAGATGACATATACCTTTTGACAGCTAAATAGGTCAGATTAATCAATCACATTCCCAATACTTGCAATGGTGGCTGTACACACAAATCTGGATTTTCATCTTTATCAAGCTAGGTTCAAGTCCCAGTAAGATAAGAATTAGCAGCACATCTTCCTGAAAAGAAATATTAGTTCACATACCTATAATTTCTACTAAACTTCATGGAGACTACCCATGCTACCTGAGGTGGTGAAAGAAGGAACAAGAAAGGTTGCAGTCTTTTGAGTCAAAGGTCCAAGTTTAGGAAAAAATCTGTAAGTTTTAGAGAGGTCAAAAGGCCTTAGAGGTCAGAAAGCAGGGCAAATCAAATAGCAGATGAAAACAGAAAGATCAAGATATACATATAGACCCTCAAAATAAAGATCCCAGTTCCCTCTGTACAGACTGTGAAGGTTTGAAGTATTTCTAAGTAGCTTCTAGACTATTGACAAGCTTCCAGATGTTCCTCAAATCACTTCATTAAGTCATTTTTTGTCAACATTCTTGGCTATGCTTTTGGAGAAGCAGTGACACTGAAATCTCTTGGCTACTGCAGTGTACAGCATGCCAGGTTAGCTGAGGTCTGAATGTACCACGTTCTTCCGTGATCTCTTACTTCAAATTGGGACAGCAGTTAAGCACCATTTGCATGAATTTCTAGTGCAGTCAGAACATAAGCAAGCAAATTAAAGTAATAACACTTAATTACTTGCTTAACATTATAAACCCGCTTCAATGCTGCTGTAGCTGAAGAAAGTCTAGAGCTAGGACCTTAGCTTCTGTCTCTGCCTTTCAGTCTGTCTAGATCAGTTTACTCATTTATAAGACAGAACCTTTGCCTATATGCCAGACAGGCTCATTCGATTAATATTTTAAGCTGCCAGGGGATTCTTGGTTGAAAATTATTATAATGCAAAAATATAAAAATTCTTTTTATGTAATCCTTTGGTTTTCAAATGAACTCTGAAAGAGCGTTCCGTGTTCAGATAAAAGTTGAATGAGCATAATTGTAGAGGACCACAAAAATCAGTATTACAGAACAATTTCCTTAGCATGATAATACCTAACAAAGCTTCTGAAATCTTTCAATTAACTCTTTCCCATAGAGAATACCTGAAGCTACATATAATGAGTAACATTATGATTCAGCGATTAATACCATTTAAATCTCAATAGTTTGGTTCCTTTTCAGATATCTGGAGCAAGGTTCAGAGGATGTTGTTTTGTTTCATTGATTTATTTATTTATGGTAAAATCCATTAGAATTGGTAATCTTGTCACTGAAGGGAGCTGCTCCAGAGCTGGCCCAATCCACAGTGGAGAGGCACATCTTGGCACACAGGGGGTCTTCCTGAGGCAGAGAAATCCCAGGGCAGTGGAGAGAGCCACCAGGAGACAGCAGCTCTCACAGGAGATGCTGATGAGGCCTGGGCATTGCCAGAGCAACTATGGCCACCCCCACATCTATGAAAAGCAGCCTGGGGAGCATGAGCCACCAGGAGCACAGCAAACAGGGCGGGCAAACAGAGCATGGCCCATCAGCCAGGGCGTGGCACAGCAGTTCACGCAGAAGGGTGCACAGGAAGGGTGTAGTCACCCTACCAGCTCAAGAGGTGAGTTCAGTCGGTGGTCATCACCCTCTCAGAAGGAGCTTAGCAGTGTTATCCACCTGGCAGAAAGCTATGTCCTCTGCACTCGCCAGAATGGATGTGGCAATCCAGACAGAGCTCCCATGAAAACATGCAGCCATCCATGTCTCAGGCTGCAGAGAGTGCCAGAGCCTTTCACTGGTAATGGATGGCAGTAGTGAGAACAGCTGCGTGAGGTGTGACCAGGAGGATGATCTGCTCAGACCGGTGGCAGACCTACAAAAGGGAGTAGAAAGCATCAGGGAGTCTGAGAAAAGTGTGTGAAGAGCTGTCTCTGAAGAATAGCCACAAGCAGGTTGAAAGCTTATGGGTAAGAATCAGAAACCAAGGCAACAAAGGGAACCTTATGGTTGGTGTCTACTACAGGCTGCCTGATCGAGGAGAGCCTATTGATGAAATCTTCTCACTCCAGCTACCCAGCTACAGGAGGCATCACGCTTGCAGGCTCTCATCTTGCTGGGGCACTTCAACCACCCCAACATCTGCTGGAAAAGTAGCACAGTGAGCTATAGGCAATCCAGGAGACTCCTGGAATGCATTGAGGATAACTTCTTAAGCCAGGTAATAGACGGCCCTACCAGAGGGGTTGCAATACTGGACCTCTTGGTCACCAACGCAAGTGAGTTAATTGGTGACATCGAGACTGGAGGCAGCTTGGACTGCAGTGATCATGCACTGTTGGAGTTTGCAGTCCTGAGGGATATGGGTCAGGCAAAGGGTAAAGTCAGGACCCTGAATTTTAGGAAAGCAAAATTCCAGCTGTTCAAGGAATCAGCCAATAGGACCTCCTGCAAAACTGCCCTCATGGACAAGGGAGCAGGACAGAGCTGGCAGATCTTTAAGGATGCTTTCCATAGAGTGCAAGAGCTCTGGATCCCCAGGTGTATGAAATCAGGAAAGGAAAGCAAGACACCTTTATGGCTGAGTTGAGACCTGCTGGTCAACCTAAAGGGCAAGAGGGAACTGCACAGGCAGTGGAGGCAGGGACAGGTATCCTGGGAAGAGTATAGGGACAGTGCCTGGTTATGTAGGGATGGGGTCAGGAAGGCCAAGGTGCAGCTGGAGCTGAACTTGTCAAGGGATGCAAAGAATAATAAGAAGGACTTGTACAGGCATGTCAGTCAGAAAAGGAAGGTCAAAGAAAGCATACTCCCCTTGATGAACAAGACTGGCAAACTGGTAACAATGGATGAGGAGAAGGCTGAGGTACTCAACAACTTGAGTTTGCCTCATGCTTCACTGGCAACCTCTCTTCCCACACCTCTTGAGTGGATGGACTGCAAGACAGGGACTTGGGGAACAAAGTCCCTCCCACTGCAGGAGAAGATCACATTTGTGACCACCTGAGGAACCTGAACATACAGAAGTGCGTGGGACCTGATGAGATGCATTGCAGAGTTCTGAGTTGGCTGATGTAGTTGCCAATCCACTCTCTATGACACCTGAAAAGTCATGGCAGTCAGGTGAACTCCCTGTTGATGGGATAAAGAGAAACATTGCACCCATTTTTAAAAAGGGAAGAAAGAAGGACCCTGAGAACTATCAACCTGTCAGCCTCACCTCTGTGCCTGGGAATGTTACGGAACAGATCCTCCTAGAGGCTATGCTAAGGCACAAGGAGGACAGGGAGGTCATTCGAGACAGCCAGCATGGCTTCACCAGGCAAATCCTGCCTGACCAACCTAATAGCCTTCTATGATGGAGTGACTACATCAGTGGACAAGGGAAGACCTATGGATGTTGTCTATCTGGACTTCTGTAAGGCCTTTGACATGGTCCCTCACAACGTCCTTCTCTCTAAATTGGAGAGATATGAATTTGGTGGGTGGACTGTTCGGTGGATGAGGAATTGGTTGAATGGACACATCCTGTGGGTAGTGGTCAATGGCTCAATGTCCAGATGGAGATGAGTGATGAGTGGTGTCCCTTAGCAGTCCATATTGGGACCAATACTGTTTAATATCATCATCAATGACATAGACAGTGGGATTGAGTACACCCTCAGCAAGTTTGCAGATGACACCAAGCTGAGTGGTGCGGTTGACATGCCTGAGGGATGCAATGTCATCCAGAGGGACCTGGACAAGCTGGAGAGGTGGGCCTGTGTGAACGTCATGAGGTTCAACAAGGCCAAGTGCAAGGTCCTGCACCTGGGATGGGGCAACCGCCAATATCAATACAGGCTGGGGGATGAAGGGATTGAGAGCAGCCCTGCGGAGAAGGACTTGGGGGTACTGGTGGATGAAAAGCTGGACACGAGCTGACAATGTGCGCTTGCAGCCCAGAAAGCCAACCTGGGCTGCATCACAAGAAGCATGGCCAGCAGGTCAAGGGAGGTGATTCTGCCCCTCTACTCTGCTCTGGTGAGACCCCACCTGGAGTACTGCTTCCAGCTCTGGGGTCCTTAGCACAGGAAAGACATGGACCTGTTAGAGCGGGTCTGGAAGAGGGCCACAAAAATGATCCGAGGGCTGGAGCACCTCTCCTGTGAGGCCAGGCTGAGAGAGTTGGGGTTGTTCAGCCTGGAGAAGAGAAGGCTGCGGGGAGACCTTATTGCAGCTTTCCAGTACTTAAAGGGGGCTTATAAGAAAGATAGGGACAGACTTTTTAGCAAGACCTGTTGCAACAGGACAAGGGGTAATGGTTTTAAACTAAAGGAGGGTAGATTTAGACTAGGTATAAGGAAGACATGTTTTACAATGAGGGTGATGAAACACAGGAACAGGTTACCCAGAGAGGTGATAGTTGTCCCATCCCTAGAAACATTCAAGGTCAAATTGGACAGAGCTCTGAGCAACCTGATCTAGTGGAAGATGTCCCTGCTCATTGCAGGGGGGTGGACTAGATGACCTTTAAAGGTCCCTTCCAACCTAAACTATTCTATGATTCTAAGATTTTAAAATTCCGTCCCCCCCCACCCAAATGTTAATCATATTTTTATTCAAAAAGTTCTTGCTTTTTAGGACTGAATATGAAACAAAAAAAAGTATATAAAAAGAATAATGGTGGATTTACATGACTAAAATTAAAAATCCTTTATAGATTCTATTAAAGCTATTATCTTATTGGACCGGCAGTTACAACACCAGGATCTCTGCTTGCAGGTAAAAGAAATTTCAAATATGGTAATTTATTAGTGTAGTCAAAGGGCAAAATCTTGGATTTACTCCGATTTTATCCTAGAATATGGCTCTGAGAGAGTGATCTTTCCTTACCTTTCTGGAGAAAGCAATTAATATCTCAATGTCAAATACCATATTCTGTGTTATATACATTTTATCATTTAGAGAAATGAGGAAGTTTTAACTACTGCTCATTCTTACTTACAAAATCAATACAATTTCCCTGTAGTGTACAGTAACTAAACAGGAGCTTATGGATGTTTACATAAACTTCTGCAGGGGGGGGATTTTTTTCCATAGTGCCATTTCATTTATTCCTTTAACAACCAGTGTTCCTGTGAAGTTTCCCACTTCAAATCATCAGGTTCTTGCACATGTCCATTTTTTGTGCCAAGAGTGCCAGACAAAAAATAGGAAACAAACCAAGCCTTTCTTTTCACTGGAAAGGATGCAGTGTCACTATGTACACTGCATGGAAAAAAAGATTCAGTTCAGAATCTACATTGACAGCTGTAAGTGTTCATGCCTCAAGCTTTTACAATTTCCTTTTTAACATGTCACACCTCTAATCAAGACAATTCAAACCTAAGACCTTAGCACAGGATAATTTTTGATTGAACTAAATACACATAACAGTATTAACAATGGCTGCATTAAGCGGCTCTTCTGCCCTGCCCCTAATGAGGGTTTCTTGCTCATTTGAAGAAATGAAGTGGGAATATGAGTCATCTTTTCCTTATTTTGTTTTCTTACCTGTTTGTTTTCTGGCAAGCAGCATCATATAAGCAAAATCTGGCAAATAGCTAAGGCAGTGATTAAGGCAGGAATAATATTTAATAACAGCATATTAAAGTCTAAGTGGAATTCCTAGTCATGTATACTTTATGCTGTCTTTAAGGGATTAGCCAAAATAACCAGTACATACACAAGGTCCCAAATAAGAAAACCTGGAAAACACTGTGACATTAATTAAATTATTTTCCTTTTTTTGATAAATTAATGGGGAAGTTTTCTGTTTTGTTTCTCTTTTATAAGTTTTTGTTGCTTTTGACCCAAAAAGAAGCTGATTAAAAATATAAAGATATCATTGCTATGGGATGTCATCTTCCAGAACATGCAGGGTAGAAGAAATGGACTTTGCTTCTTTCTGATCCAGAAACATGTAGCACTTCCACATGCTTGTCAGTTGCTACTTAATAGGAACGATGGCACAAAGCTAAGCACTTCTTACTTCACATGACAGATCTCTGAAATAGTTTAGATGACTCAACCCTTTAAAGTGACTCTTTATCCACATGAATGTAATCTGGCACAGTTAGCACTAGTGTATGACTACTTAGTGTAGTTGTAGATGTCTTATATGCATTGTAAACACTTGAAGGTTTGTTGTGATGACTGCCATTCCTTGCAGAAGAACATATTCTCCCTCCATAGATGATTTTATAACTATTGGTACAATTCCAAACAAGTAATGTTTAATATGTCGCTTGAATATTTGTTCTGTGTGCATGAACATCTACTCTTAATGCTATGGTGCCATGAAGAAACATAAATTTAATCTGGATGAGGTCTGAACATATGATCACATTTTTTTCAAATTAGTCAATGTGTATGAATGGTATTTATGTTAAGATAAAACAATTTGCTGACTCCCTATAATTATAGGTAGATTTTAATAATTGATCAAACTAATTTTTTACAACATTGTAGCTAGGTCGCTGGAGTGGGTTTATCTCACTTGTCTTCAGGTGTGTATAAGGCAATGCAGAGACAAGAGCTAGATTCTTCAGGTTTCCTGAAGAAGAAGTCAAAGAAGAGAAAGAAGCATCTCAAGACCACAATTCCTCTGATTTATTATGGAGGTCTACTTTAGCATGAGACTGACTGCACTAATTGTGCCTGTTTCTCTTAACTGATTATAAAGAAGAGCACAAAGACTCAATTAGGTCTAGTTATCTATAAGGTTCGTATCTATGTTTGGTCAGCTGAATCTCACATCCACCTTCTATGAGAAATACAGCAGGATTTTTTTTTTCATTCTTCCCCACTACCAGAAGTAAATCATTCTAAAATGACATAAGTGTAGTTAATTCAGCTGTATCTGCATTGTCAGTTAAATAAGAAAACTTCAAAGTAATCTAAACTATTGAAAACATGTCTATAGTCATCAGTTAATCAATGAATGGCATAAATGGTTAGTGATTTATAGCATTTTCTTTCTTCTCTCACTTCTGTTAGAAAGGGAAACTTTTTTTTTTTTAAATGGAGACATTTTATTAAACACATAAATTTCCCAGTGACAAGAGAAGACAGAGGTTATGTTTTTTACCCATCTTATCTATTTACTCTGCCTTTTGCTATTTAACTACCAGAATCTTGGTATCTTATTGAATATCTCCAGTCACACTTACAGTTATTGACATAAATAGAGATTAAAACCAGTGCTTAGTAGGACTAGTGGTCAAACTTCTGTGACTTGCCTGCCTTCCATCTTTTGCAAAACATATTGGACTACACCATCAAAACCAGCATCCAGTTTCGAGCAGGAGGGTAGTGGGTAAAAACTGCATCAAAAGATGTGACCAGAGAGATAAGCTTGAGCTTTACAGATACTCTGGGTACCCATATGGGATTGAAAATGTTGACTCCTCCACCAGGGAAGAGGACTAAGCACTGGCTTTTCTGCCATCCCACACCCTAAGTGCCTGCTAGCTCACATCATGGATGATGTGGTGGGATGAGCAGCTACTGGCACACCAGAAATGTAGCAGCCCAAGTCCACACCTGGTCCCAAAGTAGTTTCAGTTTGATATGCCCTATATTTGAAGTGTTGCCAAATGCATCAAGAATTGTCTGAAGGGACAAGTGTTGCCTCTGATACCTACTATCAGAGGTATATACACAGGTAGTCAAGTACCTTCTACTGTAAGAGAACCTAACTGTCCTGCTTCTTTCCACATGGTTTCATGAAGAGGATGCTGAAAGGGTTCAGGACATAGCAGTACTCAGCCAGCCTGAGCCACAGCCTCAAGCAATACTGTGATGACCCCTGACCATTTGGATGGCCTTGTGGAGGTCTGTAATGGTTTATACCATAAGTCACTTACAGGTAGGTAAATATAAAGTTGTGCAAGGAAGAAGTCTCTCTGACCAAATATGTCGCTGAGATTTTGGATATTCCCTTCATATTAGGATAAACTCAGAACCTCATTAAAAAAAAAAAAACACCCAAAGTAGCAAATGACTCCAAAACAGGCTAATATTCAATACACTTAGATAAGTTAGAGATCTGAGTAAAACACAGTTTATACCACTGTGGATTTTTTGTTTGTGCTTAAATGGGCTGCTGAAATTAAGAAATTATCAGGTAATGACTTAATTCATTGTAGACTGTAAGATAAAAAGCTGATTTCATGGATAAATCAGAGCAGCTTCTTAATTAAAGGGATATAAAAAAGGAAGTGTTGGACTGGAAAAGCTTTACCTTCATGGAACTGGGCTTTTGTTACTTTTTCTATGTTCATGACTATTAAGCTCTTTCTTGAAAAGGTAATTTTTATGAAGACCTTTTGGTAGAAAAAGGAAACTCTGAAGTCAGTGTGTGTAAATGAAATGTCCATGCATAATATTCATAGTATGAGAATGGTTACTTAAGTACAGGAGTGATTGTTTAACTGGCTATGGTTTTAGAGGTATTTAATTAATTTAATCAGTTGTTATAAATACACAGAAAAAGTGGGAATTGCCTCAGATGAGCAGAAGTGAAATATGAGGCCAGGAATAATGATTTAATCTGATTTAACATTGGCACTAATTTTGGAATTCCACAGAGATTTTTCCATGATGTCCAATACTTAGAAAATTACCTGCCTTAGAAAAAGCACTTTACTTTGAAAGAAGCAGAGGTGAGGGGAGAATTTAAACAGTCCCTGGCTAAATTAATGTAGTCATTTACTTGTCTCAGCAACCAAAATGTGAATGCTTATTTCCATTTTGAACTTTATTGATTTTAACCATCAGTGGCTTGACTTTGCTGTTATCTGCTTTACACTGTGGAGTTATAGGACACTGGAACAGATAGAGCTTCCTAAACGTAAGTGTCTAGCATTTAGGGTATTTGGTGTGACTTTTACCTACTGCTCCAGACTGGCTCCGGTCTCCTAGAGGCCCTGTCTCATATCTGCCACATGGATAACTCACTTACTATGAAGCATCTCAAATCGCATAGGCTTAGTCAACTGAAACAAACCATTTATTAGGTAGCTGAAGACCATCCTGCTCCTCAGAACCCCTCTGTACCTTCAACTAGCTATAAGCTCAATGTTCATAATTAAATCTTGCTTTTCACCGAGCCTGGCCATAAGCTACTGTTCAGCAGTAGATGAGCTCGTACCTCTTGAAGTCCTTGTGCATTTCCTACAAGGAAAATTCTGCTCTGAACTGTAATGACAAGTTTATTGCAAACAGAGGAAAAGAAATCTCATTTCCATTCAAGCAAAGGGAGGAACTAAACCAGCCCTTGTTTCATATATAAGTTATGAAAAGTGGATGTTCAAGTGAATCTAGATCAAAAAGATTAATTTTATCTTTGTGGAAGTGACGATAGGGGGAGGTGGCATATGGTGTGGGCTAAATCTATAGCAATAGATTAAACAGTGCCAAGAAATGGTCCTGGACATTGGTGCTTAGTTGTTCATACTACGACGTTGTTCACACTGTCTGTGGCATGACTTTAGTGTCTGCAAGCTGCAACTGTCTCAAACAGCTCACAGATATGGTTTAGGAGGTAGGAAGAGCCAATGACCACTCCCAATAGGCTGCCTAGTTTTAGAGATTAAGAGAATCTAGTAGTAAAGGAGTTGGCTTTCTTTCCCATGGGCTTCTATGTCTGAGACTGTTTCTAGGCAAGTTGAATTTACTATCACAATCAGATTTCTCTCTAACTCATATGGGCTTCTGAAGTAAAGGAATTGCTGGGGGATCCTTCCAGAGCAGAGACTGACCCTGAAATATGCTGTGTCCTTCATTGTTTCAGTACCCAGTCTGTGTCATTGAGATGATGAACTCAAACTAGAACAGATGCAGAGCATGCCTGGGAGATGAGGTGATATTGAGACCATACCCAATAGATGGGGACCAAACCAGCTCTGATCCTGTGTTAGGAAACCAAGGTTGGTGAATGGCAATAGTCATCAGGAAAGGAGCAGTGCTATCGAAGCTGAAAGACAATGTGCACAAAGCTAAATGTCCAAATGACTCTTGCTAATATGAGGATGAAAATTAGAAAGTGGTTTTTTTTGTTTGTTTGTTTGTTTTTTAATATTAGTGCAGTGAAATTCTGGAACAGCCTTTAAGACTGCCTAAGGTGCTGCTACACTGAGGAAACTGAAACTCAAAACATGGGAAAGTCCTTCTCATCATGAGTACTTATGGAACCACCTTTTGGCCATTGTTTGTTGGTGAGTTAGGGAAGGTTGTGAGTGCTGTTTTCAGCAAAGCTACTGCAGACCAAGGCTCCTTCCATGAGCATATCACCTTTTAGCAGCCAAAATTTGTTCCCGTGTAAAAACAAATTGAGACTGTCTGTGAGCAAGGAATCGGCATGTAGCAATTTACATTTTCATTAACAAGGAGGTGTTTCATCCTTTAACTTATGCCACATTGTTCTATTATAAATAAAGGGGCTTGTTTTGTATAGATAGCATTAGGCTGTGATACTGCTTAAAGAAGAAATGTTACCCTGTTTTTGAATTACAAAGTGATTCAGATTCCTTTTCAACTGATAAACTGAGTGTCATTTAATTTAGGAGTTGCTTACATTAGAAGAATAAAGAGATGGTGGATAGCCATAAGATGAATATCCTTCAATTATTTTTTATTGTTTCTGAGAAAGTTTTATTTTGCTTTTTATATATGGAACACATGTAAACACATGGAAAACACAGTATAATTATTGGTTAATATTGTTGCTATTTGTATTACAACATATAAAGGAACAAAATGATCAGGGCTTCATTTTGCTAAGATCACTGTAAAGGACTTGCAGTCTAAGTAGTCAAAATGCCCTCATGGTGGTAGAATTTGAGTAGAGGACAGGCTACTGAGGCACAGAATGAACTCCTAAATGTGAATTGGGGTATAAACTTTCCTGCTTCAAGAGAGATTTAATCACCTTCCCTCTGTCAAAACAAAGGAAATGTTATAAATTTTATTTAAGAGGAAATATGTGAGCTCTCAGCACTGAATACACTTCTTACTTAAATGATCACTCTATCAGCCAGCAATTTCTTAGATCTCCATTTGTGTTTCTTCACTGATAACTCATTTTGTATAACATATTAATGGACTGATCCCTTTCTGTTGCTCTTTTTTAATATTTCTTAAGTATATAGCCAGGCTTAAGCTATAGTAACTCTAAACACATGACAACACCAAAACCCAGATTTTGTTTAATTTCTTATTTTACATTAAATACACAAAAGCAAGAACCCTACCATGACCCCATTGTACATACGTGATTTTTTCCATATGCTTTGTCACTCTCAGATTCAAGGGCAGAGACTGATCTTGCAGAGATGGGAAATGACTCAGGGCACACATGGAATCAGTGTCAAAACTAAACAGTGTCAACACTCAGATCTGTTAGCCACTAGTTAAGTGCTTTAACCTTATGTCCTACTTATGTAGCTGATCTTA